>NW_011478405.1:4408-22395 GCF_000754665.1 Bison bison bison | reverse complement strand
TGGAAGTTCTCGGTTCATGTACTGTTGAAGCCTAGCTTGGAGAATTTTGAGCATTACTTTGCTAGTGTGTGAGATGAGTGCAATTATGAGGTAGTTTTAACATTCTTTGACATTGCCTTTCTTTGGAATTGGAATGAAAACTGACCTTTTCCAGTCTTGTGGCTACCTCTGAGTTTTAGAAATTTACTTGCATATTGAGTGCAACATTTTAACATCATCTTTTAGGGTTTGAAATAGCTCAGCTGGAATTCAATCCCCTCCACTAGCTTTGTTGATAGTTATGCTTCCTAAGGCCCACTTGGCTTCACATTCCAGGATGTCTGGCTCTAGGTGAGTGATCACACCATCATGTTTATCTGGATCACTAACACCTCTTTTGCATCATTCTTCTGTGTAATCCTGCCACCTGTTCTTAATATCTTCTGCTTCTGGCACATATTAAGTTTCAATAAATATCAGTGAATGAAACATATAATTTTAAGCACTCAATACATGTTTAATAGATGAATAAATAGTGAATGAAACTGTACTGGCCAAATAAGTTACTATGGTAACCATGAAGTTAAGAAATGGCAAAACCAATACAATAATGTAAAGTAAAAAATAACATTAAAAAACAAAAGGCAGAGGATGTCAAAAAATAAATAAAAATAAAGATAAAAGGCAAGATCAAAAAAAAAACAAAGAAAGAAATACACAGAATTAAAGGCTTACTGAATTAGAGCACAGCTAAATATTTGAAATGCTATATCTTTCATTGTAATCAGTTATGGAAATAGAAAAGTTAAATCATCTATGAGTTGATTTTTAAATTTAATTTTATTGTAGCTAATAAAAAATATTTTCAGAAAGACCAGGTGAGACAACACTTGATGTATTAGGGATGAAAATTCTAAATGCTATAACAATAACCTCCAAAATTTTTCTATATTAATATAATGTACATGTATTTTCCATTCACATGAAGATATTCATATATTCTCCTTATGTAGGTCCTTAGGAACTTGGGCTACTTCCTTTTTGCGACTCCCATCTTTAATCTGTGTTTTCAGAAGTCAACACACAGTGGGAGAGTCTGGAGAATCACACATGGTGCATTCACATTTCACTTTTTACTATTTTCTATATGTTAGATTTTTAAGGTAGTTCTATAACACTGATCTTTGACCTTTAAATAATGTGTGAGTTAAAAGTACATACAGAATACATGTTGGAGAAGACTCTTGAGAGTTCCTTGGACTGCAAGGAGATCTAACCAGTCCATCCTAAAGGAAATCAGTCCTGAATATTCACTGGAAGGACCGATGTTAAAGCTGAAACTCCAATACTCTGGCTACCTGATGAGAAGAACTGACTCATTTGAAAAGACCCTGATGCTGGGAAAGATTGAAGGTGGGAGGAGAAGGGGATGACAGAGGATGAGATGGTTGAATGGCATCACTGACTCAATGGACATGAGTTTGAGTAAACTCTGGGAGCTGGTGATGGACAGGGAGGTCTGGCGTGCGGCAGTTCATGGGGTTGCAAAGAGCCGGACATGACTGAGCAACTGAACTGAACTGAACTTCTTTACGGTCCAACTCCCACATCCATACATGACTACTGGAAAAATCACTTTAACTCCTTTCAAATTATTTTTAAAGACTCAGGACATAAATACAAGCAAGCACATATGATTATGAATACATAAATAAATCTTAATATGGGTGATATGGGGGGTGAGAGGGAGATCCAAGAGGGAGGGGATACATGTAAACATACAGCTGATTCACTTTGTACAGCCAAAATCAATACAATATGGTAAAACAACTATACCCCAATAAATTTTTAAAAAACATTTTCATTATGAAGATATTTTTCTTCTTAAGAGTTTTAACAACTTTGTAATAAATGAGGAAGAACTTTAACTTAAATAATTGGCTTATAAAAGGCCAATATTAAATCAAAATGCAATTTAATGAAGAAGACTGACCAAAGGAAAGACTAATACAGTCCCAGTATTTGGTCTCTGGTGATTAGGAGATTATACCTTTACAGACTTATCTAAACATCTTGCTTTTTCCTGTGTGACCAGTACATATGCAATATTTTACAACTTTATTTGAGTTGTTTTTTTCTTTCTAGGCTGTAAACCAGATGCTTTTAATTTCTTCCTTAGAAAATGTTTTGAATTAAACATAATGAAAAAGTTTATGGTTTTCACTAATAAACTCATATACACTGTATAACTCATAATGCACTGTATGGGGAAAACATGTAGAATTTCTGATCATTTAAACTTGCTAAGGTGTGTTTTATGGTCCAGAATGTAGTCTATCTTGAAGAAAGTTCTATGTGAGCCTCAGAAGAATGTGTATTTTTCTGTTTGGGGTTGAAATAGTCCGTAGATGTAAATTATACCTGGTTGATTAGTGCTGCTATTGAGTTCAACTATATGCTTTTTCCTGGCTTGTTGGATTTCTTCATTTCTCATAGAGGGTTTTTTAATTCTTCAACTATAATAGTCAACTTATCTATATCTCCTTGCAGTCATATTGGTTTCTGCCTCACATATTTTGACACTCTGCTGTTGTAGATAGGCACATACACAATAACAATTGTTATGTATTCTTTAGGTTTGACCCCTTTATCATTATGTAAAGTTCCTCTTTATCTTGTCACTCTTGGTTGAAATATCCTGTATATTAGTTGATTCAAACTATTAATTGTATTATTCAAATCTTATTTATTGTTACTATTTGTTTTGTCTTCTTTCTATTGCTTAAGAAGCCATCTTATCTCTTAAGTATTATTAAACTTCCATCTACAAAAAAAAAAAAGTACATACAGAATACATAACTGCAAACAAAAAAATGATAACTAAAACAAAATTCATATTTTGAACAAATTAGACACAATGCTGGAGAAATACTGGAGCAAGAAAGTAGGGCTACCTACGAATGTCTTTAGTGTTAGGAAACAGGCATTTATTTCCCCAAAATCAAAACAGTATATTCAAATAATATAATTACTTTTTAAGTAATTTTAAAGGAGAATCCCTGATCCATTTATACTTGTTTATGAATGTAAAGCAACACTCTCTCCTATGAGCTAAAAAATGATTTATTTATATGTAAATTATTTTATAAGTATATGGCAGAAATATTCTATTCAGGAAGAAATATTCTATTCAGAAACTAAGAAAAGGAACTTTGCTTATATTGTAGCAAAATTCAGATTAAAAGGATTCAGAAAAACAAAAGAAAAAATCTTCAAATTATCTACTGTACATAGTGTGATTTAT
This sequence comes from Bison bison bison, assembly GCF_000754665.1. NCBI lineage: Eukaryota > Metazoa > Chordata > Mammalia > Artiodactyla > Bovidae > Bison > Bison bison. The sequence goes on along the minus strand of NW_011478405.1, from coordinate 19,112 downwards.
ATGTTTCCAACTAAATTTGACATTTAGAGCAGAAAAGTATAGAATATGTAACAGAGCTTTTATTTCCATATTGAGTACCATATATAACAGATTCCTTGTTGGAAAAACATATCCTCAAAACAAATGGAAAGTAGTATTTTAAAGGAATCTCTAACTATGTTTAGGCATTTAGCTGAGCAGAAGTAAAATTTGAAGAATTGAATTAATCTTGAAACATACAAAAAATTTGCTGTAGAGCAAATGTTAGAAGCATTTTCTACACAATAAGGTGATGATTCAACCAAATTAATATAAAAAAACAAAGGATCACAAAACTAACTTAACAGTTCTCATAGACAAAGAAACTATGAGCTTGACTATAGCCATTGTCATTTGCAGACCTTCTCCATTGGTATTCTTTGTGGTAATGAGATACGGAGAATCATCTGTTTGCCTCCCAGCTCTCAAAGAACAGAGGCCACTGACACATGAACATACCCATAGCCCACTTCAGCAGTTCCCACCTGCCAGGGCTACTCACCTCTGGACCTTAGTTAACGCTTCTCCAGCTGGTCAAGGTAAATAGATGAGAGTAAGGTAGTCAGAAGTTTGAATTTGAAAACGTTATGTATTGAAACATATTTTCTGACTGATTTCAATATTTATTTTTCTAGGACACATGACTTTTCAGAGCTGTATACTTATCTTAGAATTCTTGTTGGTTATGAGTCATGTTTTAAGTTTTTAAAATATTGGTAGCCTTTGCAAATAAATACTGTTTCTGAAACAGTGCAAAAATGCCATTTAATTGTCCTTATTTTGATATTTTGGTAGATAAGTGGACCCCAGTTCCACTTCATTTTGACTTAACTGTCAGTAAAACTTATTTAAAAGGCCTATACTACTTGCCTCATTATGATTTTATTTAACACCCTCTGATTTATTATATGTAAACTTATATTCCTATCAATTTATGATAAAAACACTCAATTTTTTAAAAATACATTTTTCCTATTGTAAGTATTTTGACATGTTTCATTTAATTTAGAAAATTACATCTGCGTCTCTTTTGCTGTCTCGCATACAGGGTTGTCATTACCATCTTTCTAAATTCCATATATATGTGTTAGTATACTGTATTGGTGTTTTTCTTTCTGGCTTACTTCACTCTGATTTGGAAGAATGGCATTGAAACATGTATAATATCATATAAGAAATGAATCGCCAGTCCAGATTCAATGCAGGATACAGGAAGCTTGGGGCTGGTGCACTGGGATGACCCAGAGGGATGGTATGGGGAGAGAGGTGGGAGGGGGGTTCAGGATGGGGAACACGTGTACACCTGTGGCAGATGCATGTTTATGTATGACAAAACTAATACAATATTGTAAAGTAAAAATAAATAATAATAAATAACAATAAAAAAATAAATTAAAAAAAATTCAAGTAAAAAAAAAGAAAATTAAATGATGCCATATTGTAAATAGTATATTACATACTTACTTCCAAAGTATTTCTTGAAACTCAGGATAATGAGAATGAGAATTATAGCCTTTAAAAAGGTATTATTTGCTTAAAAATAATGTTTAAAACCTATTGGAAATGATAAGCATATAGGTACACCACATCATATTTTCTCTGTATAATGTCTATTTTTTAGAGAATTATTTTGAAATATCTAATAGAAAATGTATTTTGCCTACTTAGAAAATAAAATGAAATGTCTAACTCACTAGCTGAAATACTCTTTTATTCTCAATAACAAAGACTTTCCCGTTTATACATCAAAAGTGTCCTTTCAGTTCAGTTCAGTTAAGTCACTCAGTCTTGTCCGACTCTTTGTGACCCCATGAATCACAGCACACCAGGCCTCCCTGTCTATCACCAACTCCCAGAGTCTACCCAAACCCATGTCCATTGAGTCAGTGATGCCATCCAAGCATCTCATCCTGTCTTCCCCTTCTTCTCCTGCCTTCAATCTTTCCCAGCATCAGGGTCTTTTCCAGTGAGTCAGTTCTTCTTATCAGGTGCCAAAGTACTGGAGGTTCAGCTTCAACATCAGTCCTTCCAATGAACACCCAGGACTGATCTCCTTTATGCTGGACTATTTGGATATCCTTGCAGTCCAAGAGACTCTCAAGAGTCTTCTCCAATACCACAGTTCAAAAGCATCAATTCTTCAGTGCTCAACTTTCTTTATAGCCCAACTCTCACATCCATGTGTGTGTGTGTGTGTGTGTGTGTGAAGTTGCTCAGTCGTGTCCGACTCTTTGTGACCCCGTGGACTGTAGCCCACCAGGCTCCTCCATCCATGAGATTCTCCAGGCAAGAATACTGAAGTGGGTTGCCATTTCCTTCTCCAGGGGATCTTCCCGACCCAGGGATCGAACCCAGGCCTTCCTCTTTGCAGGCAGACACTTTAACCTCTGAGCCACCAGGGAAGCCTTCTCACATCCATACACAACCACTAAAAAAAGAAAAAAACAAACAAACATAGCCTTGACTAGACGGACCTTTGTTGGCAAAGAAATGTCTCTGTTTTTCAATACGCTGTCTAGGTTGGTCATTGATGCTTTTGAACTGTAGTTTTGGAGAATACTCTTGAGAGTCCCTTGGACTGTAAGGAAATCCAACCAGTCCATTCTAAAGGAGATCAGTCCTGGGTGTTCTTCAGAAGGAATGATGCTGAAGCTGAAACTCCAATACTTTGGCCACCTCATGCAAAGAGTAGACTCATTGGAAAAGACTCTGATGCTGGGAGGGATTGGGGTCAGGAAGAAAAGGGGACGACAGAGGATGAGATGGCTGCATGGCATAACCGACTCGATGGACGTATGTTTGAGTGAACTCCAGGAGTTGGTGATGGACAGGGAGGCCTGGCATCCTGCAGTTCCTGGGGTCGCAAAGAGTGGGACACGACTGAGTGACTGAACTGAACTGAACTGAGGTTGGTCATAACTTTCCTTCCAAGGAGTACGTGTCTTTTAATTTCATGGCTCCAATCACCATCTACCGTGATTTTGGAGCCCAGGAAAAATAAAGTCAGCTACTGTTTCCACTGTTTCCCCATCTATTTGCCATGAAGTGATGGGACTGGATGCCATGATCTTAGTTTTCTGAATGTTGAGCTTCAAGTCAACTTTTTCACTTTCCTCTTCACTTTCATCAAGAGGCTTTTGAGTTCTTCACTTTCTGCCCTAAGGGTGGTGTCATCTCCATATCTGAGATTATTGATGTTTCTCCTGACAATCTTGATTCCAGCTTGTGCTTCTTCCAGCCCAGCATTTCTCATGATGTACTCTGCATATAAGTTAAATAAGCAGGGTAACAATATATAGCCTTGACATACTCCTTTTCCTATTTGGAACCAGTCTGTTGTTCCATGTCCAGTTCTAACGGTTGCTTCCTGACCTGCATATAGGTTTCTCAAGAGGCAGATAAGGTGGTCTGGTATTCCCATCTCTTGAAGAATTTTCCACAGTTTATTGTGATCCACACAGTCAAAGCTTCTGCATAGTCAATAAAGCAGAAATATATGTTAGTTTGGAACAAATCTGTTATTCTAAATAACACCATCTGTTCTGAGTATGATCACTCCTGGGGTGGGAATAATAGGACTCTGCATATAGTTTGAGAAGCTGCTAAGCCTCTTCATACACTTGTATTAGAAATATTGTTTACAGAGATATGTTTGTCTGCAAATGTGCTTCCTGGGTGTCTCAGTGGGTAAAGAACCCACCTGCAATGCAGGAGACACAGGAGATGCAGGTTTGGTTTCTAGATCAGGAAGCCCCTGCCCTCCCATGGCAACCCACTCAGGTATTCTTGCCTAGAGAATCCTGTGGAATGAGGAGCCTGGTGGGCTACAATCCAAAGGGTGGCAAACAGTCAGACACGACTGAATGACTAAGCACACTGCACACATTTGTCTGCATATACATAATGGGTATAATAGGTTGGCAGTTGTAATTTGCAGAAGTTTCAGCCCAGGACTTAATTCATTTTCTTCTTCATTTCTTTTCTCTTGTTTTCCCTCTCTTTATTCTTTCCCTTCTTCCCTTCCTTCCTTTTCCTCTCTGAAGGGCTAAAACAGACAAGCATTTTCTTGCATGATATTCTCCAAACTACTGGTTTGGCAGCATTAAATATTGGCACATCCTCAGAAAGCTATTTACTCAAATATTTCATTTCCACTGGAGAGCTTTCAGCAAAACACTGTCTTCCTTTTTCTGCAGATGTCTCCTCTTCTCAGTTTCTGAATTTTGGTGTTTAGGACCCAGCAAAAATTGTCATGAGCAAAACACCTGTATCACATATGCCCATCCAAAAACAGGTGGGTGACCTGGACTTTTTTTCCCTGATAGGGAAGAGAGTGCCCTGTTTATCATCTCTTCCTTTAATGGCTGATTTTATTTTTCCTACACAATCTTTATTATCTGTGAGCTCCCAGACTGCTGCCTTGTCTGCTATCACAATGAGTTCAGTAATTAGTGGCATTCCTTGGGCTGATGTTGAGTTAAACAGACACTCATTACTCTCCCGTGGATTCCTGCTCAGAACCTCCTTCACAAGTGCACCTGCAGTCATCTCTCCTGGGACTCAAGAGGATACTGAAGAATATTCAGCTGTTTTGTTAACTTCAAGAGAGTCCTGGAGACCGTTGAGCTCCTCTAAGTCTCCCATTTTCCCTGCTAAGATAACTGTATCCAAACAGGTAGTCATCTTAAGCTCAGCAGCTCTGCACACGTTCACTACGCAAGCCTCCACTCCCAGCAAAGATCAGGCTGTTACCATCCAGGCAAGGAGAGACTCACAAATATCAAACCACAGGCTGCTGATTCTCTAAGTGAATTAAGCAAACATGTGGAACGTGCTCTGTGACTGAAATAAAATCCTCTCATGAATTCTCAGATCAAGTTTTGCTTAGCAAACAGTCCCACTTTTATGAGACATTCTGGATGAATTCAGCGGTATTAGCCAGCTGGTTCACACTAATGGGAACTCAGGCTATCACTGCTGGGCCTTTGTTTCCTTCTGTTGCTGAAATCACTCCTTCAGTGGCAATCACAGAGCTGTCATCTTTATTTCCTTCTAAACAGAGTATAGAAAGAAGAGTTTTACTCTCACCCATAGAAGAATACATTACCCTATCCAGTAATTTGGATGTTAATTTATGTTTGAATAAGATGTGTTCACTCATCATGCCTTCCCAAACTGTCCCTTTAGACCTGATGAATTCTGATTTGACTTCAAAACTGACTACTGATGATCCTTCAGTGTCAGAAAACATTTCAAAACTATTGAAAATAGGATGGCGTGGTATAACTTTGGGCCCCACTGAGATGCTAAATCAAGAAAAGTTATTCAACCTGCAAGAGCATGAAGGGTCTTATGCCCACTTCAAACCTCACACAAGGGACGGTTCTCTAGATTTTGAAATCAATTTACAAAGTCATCCTGAATCTATGCATTCAAATGACCTCAAAAAACAACTTGCCACCACACATAGACTCTATGTCTGATTTCTCAGAAGTAACCTCTCCTGTAATATTTTCTACAGTTTCAGCAACTCAATCATTTTCAATACCGACTTCTGTTTCCATGTCTGAACTTATGCCAGGTTGGAAGTATTTTACAGGTTATTTGACCTTAACATCTGATTTGAAAGAAGAAGACATACCTTCTTCAGAATGGTCCAGATGGGAGCTATAGCCTGGTGAGAATGGTCAGGAATCTCCTGCAGCAATCCAGAGGCTTTCTATCACCACATCTCTAACTTGGTCTTCCCCAGAGTCTGTTCTGGCACCTCATCAACTGAGGATCTCTGGTGAGTTTCTCAGTTTTAGTTCAGTAAACTTTCAGAAATGATTTTCTTTTCTACAGAGAAGAAAGAGCCTGTTGTGGTCACAGGTGCTCTAAACAGCCACTTGTAATCAGGGAAGCAGCCAGTTCAGGGGAGATGGCCCCTGCTGTTGTACATGTCACGGGTGGTTATTCTTAACCTACTGCCACAAAGGCTCCCAGATCAATGCAGGGGTATGTTGGAGATGGCTATACCGCTGGCAAGCAATCACAAACTGAACTAGTTCAGTTCTTTACAATGGATCTTTCAAAGTTTAGAAATAACTCTTATTATTCTCATTTTTTGAAATGGCTTCTTTGTTGGACTGAACACAATATAACATACACTTTTGAACATTTTCTTCAGTGCTGGTATTTTTTTTTTTTTAAACTGGAAAGATGAACAAAACAAAACAAGGGTTATTGGGTTTTCCCATCCTACATGGTGTAGTTTATCATTTTTAATGCAAAACTGTGATACTTTCATTCTGTAAATAATTCAGAATATAAATTGATTTTACATCCTTTAATGAAAATACCATAGAGTGATTGAAAGAAAATAGTATTTCATATGGGAATTTGAATTCAGAGTTTGAAATCTTTAATGAAAAACCATTTTTCATAGATAACTGTTCTTAGTTCAACATACTTTTAGAAATTACTAATCTCTACCTTTGTAAATTAGTATGAAGCTGAAACTTGGGAAGCATACAAAAAAAGTTTGAAAAGTTGTATTTAAAAGAAAGGATTGTTTTAATTATTTTTAAAGAAGTTCTATCTTATGGAATTTCAAGTGTAATTGTGGCAGTTAATTTTCCTTCAGTGAGAAATTTATTGGTTTTGTGTGTACATATGTATGGGTTTGTGTATATGCTTCAGAAGAAATGCATACTGTATTAATATTTTAAAGCTTTTATGTGTGTACATTATGGCTGGCAACTCAGAAATATGAATAACCAAATCATTATTTTTATGTTCAATATGATATGATTTCCTTTACAATTTTCTAAAAATATCATGTTTAATTATGAATTTAAATAAAGCATCTTCCTTGTACTTTTACAAGATGGTAGGTGGTTGTATAACTTATGACTCACTGACAAAGCCTAACATCATTTCTCACATGCAAGGTTCTTAGTAAATGTAGCTGAGTTACACCTCCTCTCTGCAATACCCAATGAGACCTCTGATTATCTAGACAATCAGGATACAAATTCCACAATTCCAGGAAATCAAATCCTAGATTTGCCATTTACCAGCAAAATCTTTTCATGTTCCATTTTGCTCATCCATTCCATCTGCACACATTCTGTGATGGCTTTGACCTCCTCCATTCCCCTAGCTTCCATCTAGTTTCTTTCACTTCCCTAATCATTTTGCACATGATAATCAATCATTTCCAAGGCATGTTGGCATTTTCTGATATGTTACCCATTGTATTTGTCATGGTCAAATAAGGGAAAAGTTGTACACTCAAATTTAGTACTTAGGGAGTGTTTAATAAAAAGATTATTTACAAATGAGTACTTGGGGAGAATTTAATGAAAAGATTGTTTACAAATGCACGGGTAGAGTTTAAGGAAACAATAAGGAATAGTATGGTTTACAGAGACTAGTATTAATAGAATGCTATCACTTCCCATAGGTCTGAATGGGAAAGGAATGAACAGCTTACAAGGACCCAGAAACTATGGAGCATAGCTGTCAGTTTAGAGCCTTTAGGAGGAGAAGACAGGCAGGCCAAGGCAAACTAGTAGGAGAAGCCCAGAAGGTGTAGGCACAAGCTCACTCTTCTCTTGTCTCTGTTAATCAAACCCACTCAGGTTCTGGAAACGATCTTTAAAACCACACCTATTCTAATATTTTCATGTAAAGAAATGATGAGTTGGTCATAGTAGAATAACCTGCTGTGCTAAAACCTTGAGTAGGTTTTATGACACTGCCAGAGTATGTAGCTGATGCAGAGACTGTAGCTGATGCAGGGGAAATTCCTTGTATGTTTTTAAGTGATCTATCATGTACCGCTGTTTCCTCCATTCCATGCTATTTCCATACTAGAAAGTATAAAAGGCAGAGAGCCTGTAATTCTGGGTTCCCTTGCTCTGGTGGATTCCTCACATTTCACTGGGTTGCTGAGACCAAAAAGAAGATATCCCAAGCACCTTCTTGTGATCAGCAAAATATGAAGGCACACTCTCTACTAATGTGCTTCCTAGAATGTGATGTGACTTTTGACATGTGTGGTTGCTGTTCTGCAATCCAGTGACAGCTCTGTTATTGTGAATGAATGATGTGTTCAGCCATCCCCTAAACAAATCCAGCCTTTGTGGTTTGGTCTAACTCATGAAGAAAATGAAGTTTAAGAGAAAAAAAAGGAATAATTTCTATCAGTTGGGAGAATGTAAATGAGAGAAACCAGAGCTGATCCAAATATTCTCTGATACCACTGAGTAACCAAAATAGCACAACATGAAAAGTTTATGTGAATTCCATTTGTCCCATTCATACTTGTAACACTTCAAGTTAAAAAATCCAGTGCAGTATTAAAAAAATTCTAGAAAATGGCAAAAAAGATATTTGTCTCCAGGAATAAAAGGATGAGTCAGATTAAGGCATTTAATCATATAATTTACCACATTATTAAGTATAAAGAAATTGACACCCAATTTAAACTTTACTGAAAATGTTTAGAGAATGTTTATTTTTTCTTTTTTTCTGTTCTAGGGGATTTATATTATGTCCAGATCTTTTTGGTATATGTTATTATTAACAAACATAATAAATATATCACAACCACACTATTTATTCCCATTCTTAAAGTTGAAACATAAGAAGTAGTTCCATTAAACTTGTAAACTAATCAAAATGCCTTACGTGCACATATTTCTTCTTGTGTTATTTAGAAAATCTAATAGGAAAATTAATCATTTAAATAACCCCAAAATAAAAATATCACTGCTTATTACTATAAAGAAGTTTAAAAGGTGAAATTTGTTGAATACCTTACAAGTAGATAAATGAAGAAATAATATCTTTATTTGAGGACTCAGAAGTGTGAGAACTTGATACCATGTAGACACTATATTTTAAAAGTATAAAGTAGTTTCAGACAAATTGAAATGGGATAATCATTGGACCTTGATCAAGTCATTTTTTAAGTGGACGTGAGCAGGAAGAGAAATGTTGAAAAAAAAAAAAAAAAACGACCATGAGAAAACTTGTTTATAATGTATAAAAATAAATGATCATGTTATTATGTTAGTACAGGGATTCAGATAAAAAGAAATCAAATAAAAGTCCAGATATTTGGACTAGCTATATAGACTAGCTATATTTAGACTAGTTCAGTTCAGTTCAGTTGCTCAGCCACGTCCGACTCTTTGCGACCCCATGAATCACAGCACGCAAGGCCTCCCTGTCCATCACCAACTCCTGGAGTTCACTCAGACTCACGTCCATCGAGTCAGTGATGCCAACCAGCCATCTCATCCTCTTTCGTCCCCTTCTCCTGCCCCCAATCCCTCCCAGCATCAGTCTTCCAATGAGTCAACTATTCGCATGAGGGGGCCAAAGTACTGGAGTTTCAGCTTTAGCATCATTTCTTCCAAAGAAATCCCAGGGCTGATGTCCTTCAGAATGGACTTGTTGGATCTCCTTGCAGTCCAAGGGACTCTCAAGAGTCTTCTCCAACACCACAGTTCAAAAGCATCAATTTTTCGGTGCTCAGCCTTCTTCACAGTCCAACTCTCACATCCATACACGACCACAGGAAAAACCATAGCCTTGACTAGACGGACTTTTGTTGGTAAAGTAATGTCTCTGCTTTTCAATATGCTATCTAGGTTGGCCATAACTTTCCTTCCAAGGAGTAAGCGTCTTTTAATTTCACAGCTGCAGTCACAATCTGCAGTGATTTTGGAGCCCCAAAAAATAAAGTCTGACACTGTTTCCCCATCTATTTCCCCATCTATTTCCCATGAAGTGATGGGACCAGATGCCATGATCTTCGTTTTCTGAATGTTGAGCTTTAAGCCAACTTTTTCACTCTCCACTTTCACTTTCACCAAGAGGCTTTTTAGTTCCTCTTTACTTTCTGCCATAAGGGTGGTATCATCTGCATATCTGACGCTATTGATATTGCTCCCGGCAATCTCGATTCCAGCATGTGCTTCTTCTAGTCCAGCGTTTCTTATGATGTACTCTGCATATAAGTTAAATAAGTAGGGTGACAATATACAGCCTTGATATACTCCTGTTCCTGTTTGGAACCAGTCTGTTGTTCCATGTCCAGTTCTAACTGTTGCTTCCTGACCTGCATACAGATTTCTCAAGAGGCCGGTCAGGTGGTCTGGTATTCCCATAGACATATAAAAAAGAGGGATTTTAATCAATAAAAATTTTAATACTTTGTTGAATTTAAATTTGTTGATATGTTCTGTTATTTTGAAAATTCTTCCTCTGTATCTTACATGGAAATAAATTCTATTAATATTAATTAGATATAATTAAAAAATAAAACCTTAAATAATCTAAATAAAAATTAATATTTCTTTTATCTCTAAATTTAAATTTTTAATCTCAAGAAAAAATAGAAGACTATAAATAAAATGTTGGAAGTGAGAATATTCATAATAGGGGCTTCCCTGGTAGCTCAGCTGGTAAAGAATCTGCCTGCAATGCAGGATACCTGGGTTTGATCCCTGGGTTGGGAAATTCCTCTGGAGAAGGGAACTGCTATCCACTCCAATATTCTGTCCTGAAGAATTCCATGGATTGTATAGTTCATGGGATTGCAAAGAGTTGGACATGACTGAGCAAATAGAATAACTAAAATGAATACTCTTCTAAGTCAAAAATGGTCATAAACATAGTTAAAGCAGATATATGCAAAACCATGTTGCCTGCTAAGATAGACCTATGACTATAAAACACTTTGCTAAATTAAAGTGAAGAAACTGACCATTGGAATAGTAAAACATTTTGCTATAAGCAAAAAATATAAATATATTTCAAAATTAGAAGCAATTGAAGACAGCACATTTAGAATGAAACAAATGTTATCTGTTTGCCATTTTTATGTTTATTTTTCATTGTAATACTCTGATTAGTGAAGATTCTCTACTCTTTGTGGGGAAAGTAAATGTGTACCATCTTTTCAGAGGATTACTTGTCACCAGAAATGCTTAAGTATTAAAATACCAATTTCAAATTTAGAAAGTTATTGTTGCTGTTGTTTTTCAGTTGCTTAGTTGTATCTGACTCTGCAACAACATGGACTGTAGCATGCCAGGCTTTCCTGTCCTTCACCACATCCTGGAGGTTGCTCAAACTCATGTCCACTGAGTTGGTGATGCCATCCAACAATCTCATTCTCTGTTGTCACTTCTCTTTCTGCCTTCAATCTTTTCCAACATCAGGGTCTTTTCTAGTAAGTTGTCTGTTCACATCAGGTAGCCAAAATATTGGAGCTTCAGCTTCAGCATCAGTCCTTCCAAAGAATATTCAGGGTTAATTTCCTTTAGGATTGACTGACCATTGACCTCCTTGCTGACTAAGAGTCTTCACCAGCACCACAGGTCGAAAGCATACATTCTTCTGTGCTCAGCCTTATCTATGGTTCAACTCTCACATCCGGACATGACTGCTAAAAAACCATAGCCTTGACTATTTGGACCTTTATCAGCAAAGTCATGTCTCTTCTTTTTAATATGCTGTGTAGGTTTGTGATAGCTTTTCTTCCAAGGAGTAAGTGACTTTTAATTCCATGGCTGCATTCACCATCCTCAGTGATTTTGAAGCCCAAGAAAATAAAATCTGTCACTGTTTCCTCTCCCCAACCCATTTTCCATAAAGTGATGGGACTGGATGCCATGATCTTAATTGTTTAGATGTTGAATTTTAAGCCAGTTTTTACTCTTCCCTTTCACCTTCATCAGTAGGTTCCAGTTCCTCTTCACTTTCTGCCATTATGGTGGTGTCATCTGCATATCTGAGGTTATTGATAATTCTTCTGGCAATCTTCATTTCAGCTTGTGCTTCATCCAGTCTATTGTTTCCTATGATGTACTCTGTATAGAAGTTAAACAGGGTGACAATATACAGCCTTGTCATACTCCTTCCCCAATTTTGAACCAGTCCATTGTTCCATGTTTTGTTCTAACTGTTGCTTCTTGACCTGCGTACAGGTTTTATAGGAGGCAAGTAAAGTGGTCTGGTACTCTGATCTCTTAATTTTCCATAGTTTGTTGTGATCCAAAAAATCAAAGGCTTTAGCATAGTCATTATCCAACGGATGTTAGCAATTTGATTTCTTGTTCACCTGCCTTTTCTAAATCCAGCTTGTATATCTGGAATTTCTTTGTTCTCATACTGTTGAAGCCTAGCTTGAAGGATTTTGAGCATTACCTTTCTAGGACCTAAAATGAGTGCAATTGTGCAATAGTTTGAATATTCTTTGACCCTGTCTTTCTTTGGGACTGGAATGAAAACTGGTCTTTTCCAGTCCTGTGGCCACCATTGAGTTTTAAATTTGCTGGCATATTGAGTTATTATTGATATACCCAAATTTTGTTATTAAAATCTTATTAAAATTATAAATATTTGAAAACAGCTGTTTCCTGAAGAATGGATTCCTAGGTGGCTCAGTGGAAAAGAATCCACTTGCCAGTGTAAGAGATTCAGGAGATGTGGGTTTGATCCCTGGGTCAGGAAGATCCCCTGGAGGAGGAAATAGCACCAACTCCAGTATTCTTGCCTGGAGAATCCCATGATCAGAAAAGACTGTGGGCTACAGTCCATGGGGACACAACTGAGTGACTGCATGCACTGAACATGCATGCATGCATGCATCGTAAAGTGGTGGTTGTACTAAATAGATGTTGACATAAAAATCTGCTTCACTTATACTCTTAAGTGGAAGTGATAAGACTACATGTACAATATATTTGCAAAGATGTGCAGCACAGGCATACTACACATGTACATGCATTAGATTCTTTCAAATATTAATGTTGCTTTTCATATGGCTTTTATTTTCTGAAAATTTTACACATATATTTTATACTCATGATAAAATATGTTTTTTGCAAATGTTTGTGTACAGTGAGTTAAAATAACATTTTAGAAAATATATTTAATTACTTCATTCACATTAGATTAAAATGATCTAATTTTTATAAGAATCATGAGGAAAATATTTATGGGAAAAATAATTGCTTATTAATATTATTATACTGACAATAGAGTCAACTGAAAAAAAATTGTCATATATATCTCTGAAATAGCATAGGAATATTATGTATTCTTAATATTCAAACATGCCTTGCACTTCTTAAGCTAAATTACCACTTATAGGTTGAAACCATTAGTCACATAACTGCTGCATTCTTTACATTTTAGTGAAATTGGAAAAAAATGAAATAGTCTTTTAATCACATGGTTTTATTGAATATTCAGATGTTTACTGACTGATTACTTTGAGACAGGCACCAGATACTGCTATAATTTATTTTGTTTGTCTATTTGACCCAGAAGTGCTCAGGATGAATTACACCTTAAATTTTTTTTTTTCCTAATTTTATTTTATTTTTAAACTTTACATAATTGTATTAGTTTTGCCAAATATCAAAATGAATCCGCCACAGGTATACATGTGTTCCCCATCCTGAACCCTCCTCCATCCTCCCTCCCCATACCATCCCTCTGGGTCGTCCCAGTGCACTAGCCCCACGCATCCAGTATCATGCATCAAACCTGGATTATTTTATAGTGCTGTGTTAGTTCTGTTGTACAGTGAAGTGAATCATCTATATGTATAGATATATACCTCCCTCTCACCCTTCATTCTCTTTCTAGGTTATTGCAGAGCACTGAACTGAATTTCCTACTCTATTCAGCAGCTTCCCACTAGCTATCTCCTTTACACATGGTAGTGTATATATGTCAGTCCTAATCTCCCTATTTGTGCAACCTTCCTTTCCTCTTGTGTCCACATGTCCAATTCCTATGTCTGTGTTCCCATTCTTGCTTTGGAAATGGGTTCATCTGTACCATTTTTTATAGATTCCGCATATGTGCTTTAAAATATGCTATTTGTTTTTCTCTTTCAGAAGTGCTCAGACATGAATTACACCTTTTAAAACTATTGTTAACTGTTTCTCCTTTCTATTTCTTGGCAAATTTTAAATCACGTTGTTTTTTTTTTTAAATTTTATTTTATTTTTAAACTTTACATAATTGTATTAGTTTTGCCAAATATCAAAATGAATCCACCACAGGTATACATGTGTTCCCCATCATGAACCCTCCTGCCTCCCCATACCATCCCTCTGGGTCGTCCCAGTGCACTAGCCCCAAACATCCAGTATCGTGCATCGAACCTGGACCGGCATCTCGTTTCATACATGATATTTTACATGTTTCAATGCCATTCTCCCAAATCTTCCCACCCTCTCCCTCTCCCACAGAGTCCACAACACTGTTCTATACATCAGTGTCTCTTCTGCTGTCTCGTACACAGGGTTATTGTTACCATCTTTCTAAATTCCATATATATGTGTTAGTATACTGTATTGGTGTTTTTCTTTCTGCTTACTTCACTCTGTATAATAGACTCCAGTTTCATCCACCTCATTAGAATTGATTCAAATGTATTCTTTTTAATGGCTGAGTAATACTCCATTGTGTATATGTACCATTGCTTTCTTATCCATTCATCTGCTGATGGACATCTAGGTTGATTCCATGTCCTGGCTATTATAAACAGTGCTGCGATGAACATTGGGGTACACGTGTCTCTTTCCCTTCTGGTTTCCTCAGTGTGTATGCCCAGCAGTGGGACTGCTGGATCATAAGGCAGTTCTATTTCCAGTTTTTTAAGGAATCT
>NW_011478405.1:1349-1645 GCF_000754665.1 Bison bison bison | reverse complement strand
ATGTTTGCTGTGGGTTTGTCATATACAGCTTTTATTATGTTGAGGTATGTTCCTTCTATTCCTGCTTTCTGGGGAGTTTTTATCATAAATGGGTGTTGAATTTTGTCAAAGGCTTTCTCTGCATCTATTGAGATAATCATATGGTTTTTATTTTCCAATTTGTTAATGTGGTGCATTACATTGATTGATTTGTGGATATTGAAGAATCCTTGCATCCTTGGGATAAAGCCCACTTGGTCATGGTGTATGATCTTTTTAATGTGTTGTTGGATTCTTTTTTTTTTTTTTTTTGATTT
>NW_011478405.1:0-568 GCF_000754665.1 Bison bison bison | reverse complement strand
AAGAGACTACTATCAACAATTATATGCCAATAAATGGACAACGTGGAAGAAATGGACAAATTCTTAGAAAAGTACAACTTTCCAAAACTGGACCAGGAAGAAATAGAAAATCTTAACAGACCCATCACAAGCACGGAAATTGAAACTGTAATCAAAAATCTTCCAGCAAACAAAAGCCCAGGTCCAGACGGCTTCACAGCTGAATTCTACCAAAAATTTAAATCACGTTTTTTATTGTAGGGTTTGCAAATAACTCTTTCTGATGTTGACATTTCCTAAGCCAGAAAATTTAGAGGAATAAGCTTTCTTTTGGTGAAAACTATGGGGCTTCCCTGGAGAAGGAAATGGCACCCCACTCCAGCACTCTTGCCTGGAAAATCCCATGGACGGAGGAGCCTGGTAGGCTACAGTCCATGGGGTCGCTAGGAGTCAGACAGGACTGAGCGACTTCACTTTCACTTTTCACTTTTAACATTGGAGTAAGGAAATGGCAACCCACTCCAGTGTTCTGCCTGGAGAATCCCAGGGACGGGGAGCCTGGTGGGCTGCCATCTAGTGGGTCGCACAG
>NW_011478404.1:7848-8875 GCF_000754665.1 Bison bison bison | reverse complement strand
GCAAATCAAAACCACAATGAGGTACCATTTCACACCAGTCAGAATGGCTGTGATCCAAAAGTCTACAAGCAATAAATGCTGGAGAGGGTGTGGAGAAAAGGGAACCCTCTTACACTGTTGGTGGGAATGCAAACTAGTACAGCCACTATGGAGAACAGTGTGGAGATTCCTTAAAAAACTGGAAAAAGACACAAAAATTTGAACAAACTTCTTAAGGACAGTTAGAAGCTACCCTAGCATGAGGGTATATGTCAAAGTCCCAGGATGAACTAGACTTTTTACCATTCAGTAGGAAAACTTGCCAATGAATGCTTTTCTATATTAAAAAAAAATAAACTTGTCAATAACTACAGGCAAGGAAAAGGCACTGTGTGTGTCAAAGTTCACAGTTGGTGGTGGTGCGTGGGGGGAGGAGTTCAATAAATGACCTATCATATGATTTCAAAATCTTAAGGAAATTCACTACTAAATCACATCTTGGTAGTGTCGTTGTGAAGAAAGTGCCCCTAGTTGGGTGAATATTTTAATGCTATATTGATATTTCAAGAAGTCTTTTAATATTGATACAGTATTTATTCTAATTTACTTTAGCTTCTAAAATTATCTGAGTAATGAGGTTTGTTAAAGCAGATGCTGACCAGCTATCTGTTTTCCCCCTGTAATTGCTAAAATATTTAGGAAAAGGTTTTCTACAACCTCTTTAAGCAATTTTAAGCAACTTACTCTTACTGTAGGATGCTCTTCTTTAAGTCTAATCATAGTAGCCTGTGCTGCAATTTATACTATTATTATTTTGTTTAGCCAACCGCAAAATATTTGTAATTTACCTGCTATCATCCAGAGATAGTGCTAGGTACCATGGGAGAGATAAAGAATTGTAAGACATGGAGTACAACAGAGTACAAACAGCTCTATAAAAGAATGAGGCACAGTCTATGAACTGATATGGTATCATTGTGTAATTTCCAAGATGTATTATGTATTATTAAGTGAAAAAGGAAAAGTGATAAATATGGCATCCTACTTT
>NW_011478404.1:2746-6111 GCF_000754665.1 Bison bison bison | reverse complement strand
AGTGATCAGTCTTAGGATCACCAATCTGACATTATGCACTTCCTGATGTGACAAAATAACAAGGACATGGCAGCATATATGAATTAGCCCGAATCTAATCATGAGAATGTAATCAGAGACATCCTGGATATGGGCTGGTCTACAAGACAACTAGCCTGAACACGTGGGAAGAAGTTTTGTCAAGAGAAACAAAGGGGGAAGGAATTGTTCTTGGTTAAGAGACTGAAGAGACACGGTCATTAAAAGCAATGTACAAAGCTTCATTGGTACCTGGATTGGGGAAAAACAAACAGAGGAGGCGTTTTGGGGACAATTGGGGAAGTTTGAGAATATACTGTTTATTAGATGATTTTAGAGAATGATTATTACATTTCTTGGGTATGATACTGTGATTATCTAGGTGATTGTCCTTGTTCTAGGGAGATATATACTGAAGTTTTTAGGAGCAAAATCCCATGATGTCTGAAAAATAAAATAAACGTTACACATTTTTACCATTAAAAAAGTCTCATGACTTTGCAAGTTGTTTTCAAGTATATTAGTATATGATATATGTGTATCATGATGTATGACCTACCTATATGTACATATATGTATATATAAGAGAGAAAAAGCAAATGTAGCAAGATGTAAAACATTGGTAAGTCCAAGTGAAGTATATACAGGAATTGAGTGTGCTAATTTTTCAACTTTCAGAATATTTGAAATTTTTCAAATTACAATGTATAGGTGTGTAGGGGGGGAGGACATTGTGTCATCCACAGAATTGCTGGAAAGGTAGGAGAACTAGATTCAGAAAATAGGCAGAAACAAGAATGGCTCTAACAGCCAGAGCCCATCCCCCATCTTGCTCTGAATCCTGGACAGCGAGGATGCCGCAATACCTGCTATGGAGCCATGAACTCCAGCGCTGTGGTCCTCCACACCCAACAGGGCTGTGGTCTCCAGTACGATTTCTCCCTCTGTGCTTCTGTGTGTCACTGGGACTCACGCCTGTGATCAGACGAGTCAGATCACATGCCCCTATTCTAGCTGCAGGAACTGTTGGGAGGGGCTTTTTTAGGCTCTATGGTGAGAGAGGAATGCTGCCTCACTCAAACTCATTTGATGAGAGGTCCCCCGAATATAAGATTAATCCCCACATGAAAAGGGGGTTCAGAGGCTATTAATGTCTTTTGATGGCAGCCCTTAATCTAAGCTATAAATTATAAATGGCTAGACAATGTAGATCATTACGGAGTCACTTGTCTCCACGTTCTTTTCTAGGTGGATCCCTTTTCTGGGCTTTCTGAACCTACCCATTACATTAATACAAACTCAGGTAGACCACAGCTGGACCTTGGAAATTAGAGACAAGTTGAAACGGAATGGACAGAGATGCGAGTCCCTTGTGAAATTAACCAGGATCCACACATCATGAGTGTAAAGTTATTTGGAGTAAATCATGCAGCCCAAAGTATGATTTGCATGAGATTAAGGTTTATCCATAGTTTTAATCAGGAAGCAAACAACATTAAATCAGCTAAAAGGTTAGAAGTTGGAGCATATTATAAAAGTTGGATGCTATATGTTCAAATAGCTAAAAGAGAGTACCAACATGGAAAAAAAGAAGTATGTGACTTCAGTACAACCCCAGGGGAGAGAGCCCTGTCAGGCAAATGTGAGTACTTCTATTTCCTTGATAAGTCTCTCCCCACAGTGATAAGGGTGACTCACCAGGCTACCATAGCTTGATGACATTATTCCTCAATTCAATTTATTGTAATCATCATCAACAACAGCCAGTTATTGAGCGCTTTCTTGTGTGCTCATTACTGCAAATACGAAGATGAATAAGGCCCCCGAGGACCTTATAATCCACTTGGAGAGAGAGAGAAGATATACATGAAAGATAAATAACAATAAAAGGTAGCACATAAAGACCAAATGAGGAGTACAGACAAGAGCTGAAGAAGGTCAGATGAGGGACAACATACTGAGGGGTGGGATCATAAACCGGGCTTCCTTGAGGA
Organism: Bison bison bison; assembly: GCF_000754665.1. Classification (NCBI taxonomy): domain Eukaryota; kingdom Metazoa; phylum Chordata; class Mammalia; order Artiodactyla; family Bovidae; genus Bison; species Bison bison. The sequence continues at coordinate 4,099 of NW_011478404.1, read as the reverse complement.
AATGAACAGTTAGAGGAAGAGTTAATTTACATAAAAGCAGGGAGATGGTTCAAAACTGGCATTCCAGGTAAGCCTGAGAACTTGGGCCAAGGTGTTTGAACACTTGATTTCGTGTGTGTGCTCAGGGGGAGGAAGGTAGGGAGGGAGGAAGCCCGTTTTCCTGTGACAAAAATATACAGAGGTTGTCGATTGCATGGCTTGGTGAGCTGAGTAAGTTTAGGGTCTTGAAAAGTCTTGATGTAGGGCAAGGATCTGAATAGATGTTCAGTTAGCTGAACTCTTTTATTTTGTTTGGATCCTTCCTTTACTTGCTTATTTCTCTCCTTTCATTATTTTACTTCTCATTCCTCCCCTACAAGTTACTAGTTAAACCCTTGTTCCACAAAACAGTGCTTCCTACTATTGGAACTGTCCTTTTCAAAGTTTTCCACTTATTTCTTTGCCATCAAGTCAAACAACCCCCTTTAGATATTCATTCTCCTTGACTGCTCTGCAGTGTTTGCTACTACTTTGATAATGTTACTTTCTTGCTCAAAACCTTCATCAATTGATTGTGGCTTTCAGAACAAAGTTGAGTCTCTCAGATAATGATCTAACACCCTTGCTCCAAAGGCTGGCCTCAACTCTCTTTCTAGTTTTATATTTGTTGTTGTTTAGTTGCTCAGTCGTGTCTGAGTCTTTTGCGACCCCATGGACTGTAGCCCACCAGGCTCCTCTGCCATGAGGTTTCCCAGGCAAGAATACTGGAGTGGGTTGCTATTTCCTTCTTCAGGGGATCTTTCTGACCCAGGGATAGAACCTGCATCTCCTGCATTGTCAGGCGAATTCTTTACTGCTGAGCCACCAGGGGAACACTTTATAATAATAGCTACCATTTACTGAATGCTTTCCTTGTGCTAGCCACTGTAAGAAGCTTTTTTCATATGTGATCTCATTTAATGCAAAACTCCATGAGGCGGGTCCAGTTAACCTGCATAAATAACACTGCTGGGCATACACACCAAGGAAACCAGAATTGAAAGAGACACGTGTACCCCAATGTTCATCGCAGCACTATTTACAATAGCCAGGACATGGAAGCAACCTAGATGTCCATCAGCAGATGAATGGATAAGAAAGCTGTGGTATATATACACAATAGACTATTACTCAGCTGCTAAAAATAATGCATTTGAGTCAGTTCTAATGAGGTGGATGAAACTGGAGTCTATTATACAGAGTGAAGTAAGCCAGAAAGAAAAACACCAATACAGTATATTAATGCATATATATGGAATTTAAAAAGATGGTAATGATGACCATATATGTGAGACAGCAAAAGAGACACAGATGTAAAGAACAGACTTTTGGACT
>NW_011478404.1:0-307 GCF_000754665.1 Bison bison bison | reverse complement strand
AAGCAAGATCCGATGCTGTAAAGAGCAATATTGCATAGGAACCTGGAATGTCAGGTCTATGAATCAAGGCAAATTGGATGTGGTCAAACAGGAGATGGCAGAGTGAATGTCAACATTCTAGGAATCAGCGAACTAAAAGGGACTGGAATGGGTGAATTTAACTCAGATGACCATTATATCCACTACTGTGGGCAGGAATCACTTAGAAGAAATGGAGTAGCCATCATGGTCAACGAAAGAGTCCAAAATGCAGTACTTGGATGCAATCTCAAAAATGACAGAATGATCTCTGTCTGTTTCCAAGGAA
>NW_011478403.1:0-2487 GCF_000754665.1 Bison bison bison | reverse complement strand
CTTTTCTTCAGAAGACCTATTATAGAATATTGGTTAAGAAATCAGCCTCTGAGGTCAGAGTGAATCTTGTCTGTATTGCTTACTAGCTTGGGACCTGGGGGAAGTTGTTAAACCCCTTTATGACTCTGCTTCCATGTCTTAAAAAGGTGGATATTAATAGTAATTATGGGGTTATATAAGTTAAACGTATAATGTCGATGTGCTACAAAATTCGCTTCAGTTATTTTTTAAGGTAGGTGGTATTATGTTTATAGATTTTATAGGTAAGGAAGAAGAAAGGTCATTTGTTCTTTTCTCAATACTGTGTTACCATTTTACTTCATCATTCTGCCAAAATAGGGGGAATTAGCAGAACCCATTCTGCCATACCTGTTGAGGTACATGCCTGGCTCTTTGATTTTTCCCATAGGATTACTGATGTGTATATCCTTACCCCTGCTCTCCTTGCCCGTCAGACACATGTCCTCATTGTTTACCATTTTGTATTGAATAGTGACTTGGTACCCAAAAAAACAAGGAGACGAGTTCACTGCTTTGATCATCAATATCTTTTATGTGGTGGGAGATAAGTATTGCTGATATGTTTAAACATAAAGCACTAACTGAAGAGGCAGGTATCATATAAGAAGAAAGATGTTGGACCCAAGATCAAGTATCCTCCTTCTCTGTTTATTATCACCTGTATGACTTTGGAAAACTTGCTTCACCAGCCTGAATCACAGTTTATTTATATGTAAAATGAGTGGTTGGACTAAAAATTAATCTATAAAGTCCTTTCAAGCTCTGGCAAAATTCTATAATGTACACTAGTTCAAAGAGAGAAAGGTAGAGCATGGTTGCTTGTAGATTACTTTCTAGGCCCTCAGAAATGGTGATTAGCCTCTCAGAATCTTCACTAGTGTTGGTTTGCATTTTTCCTTTTTATTTTTGACAGATAAATATTGTATACATTTAAGTTGTGCAACGTGGTGTTTTGATATATGTCTGTCATGTGAAATGATTACCACATTTGTGTGTGTGATGAGAACACTTAAGATCCACTTTCTTACCAAATTTCAAGTATACACTAGATTATTATTGTTAATTATTGTCACTAAGCTATATATTAGCTGTGTATTAGATCTCCAGAATTTTTTTCATCTTAAACCTGAATGTTTGTACTCCTTGAATAGTATCTCCTTTTCTGTCTCCCCCAAGTCTCTGGAAGCTACCATTCTACTTTATTGTTAGTATGAATTCAATATTTTTAAAAAAGTTTCTATGTATGAGTGAACTCATGTAATATTTATCTTTTTCTGGCTTATTTCATTTAGCATAATGTCCACCAGATTCATCCATGTTGTTGCAAATGGCATTATTTCATTCTACTTTAATGGCTAAGTAATATTCCATTGTGTATATGTACCACAGCTTTCTTATCCATTTGTTTGCTGATGGACATCTAGGTTGCTTCCATGTCCTGGCTATTATAAACAGTGCTGCAATGAACATTGGGGTACATGTGTCTCTTTCAATTCTGGTTTCCTCAGTGTGTATGCCCAGCAGTGGGATTGCTGGGTCATTAGGCAGTTCTATTTCCAGTTTTTTAAGGAATCTCCACACTGTTCTCCATAGTGGCTGTACTAGTTTGCATTCCCACCAACAGTGTAAGAGGGTTCCCTTTTCTCCACACCCTCTCCAGCATTTATTGCTTGTAGACTTTTGGATCGCAGCCATTCTGACTTGCATGAAATGGTACCTCCCTGTGGTTTTGATTTGCATTTCTCTGATAATGAGTGATGTTGAGCATCTTTTCATGTGTTTGTTAGCCATCTGTATGTCTTCTTTGGAGAAATGTCTGTTTAGTTCTTTGGCCTGTTTTTTGACTGGGTCGTTTGTTTTTTTGGAATTGAGCTGCAGGAGTTGTTTGTATATTTTTGAGATTGGTTGTTTGTCAGTTGCTTAATTTGCTATTATTTTCTCCCATTCTGTAGGCTGTCTTTTCACCTTGCTTAGAGTTTCCTTTATTGTCCAGAAGCTTTTAAGTTTAATTCAGTCCCATTTGTTTATTTTTGCTTTTATTTCCAATATTCTGGGAGGTGGGTCATAGAGGATCCTGCTGTGGTGTATGTTGGAGAGTGTTTTGCCTATGTTCTCCTCTAGGAGTTTTATAGTTTCTGGTCTTAGGTTTAGATCTTTAATCCATTTTTAGTTTATTTTTGTGTTTGGTGTTAGAAAGTGTTCTAGTTTCATTCTTTTACAAGTGGTTGACCAGTTTTCCCAGCACCACTTACTAAAGAGATTGTCTTTTCTCCATTGTATATTCTTGCCTACTTTGTCAAAGATAAGGTGTCCATAGGTACATGGGTTTATCTCTGGTCTTTCTCTTTTGTTCCACTGATCTATATTTCTGTTTTGTGCCAGTACCATACTGTCTTAATGACTGTGGCTTTGTAGTAGAGCCTGAAGTCAGGCAAGTTGATTCCTCCAGTTCCATTCTTCTTTCTC
>NW_011478402.1:20566-22221 GCF_000754665.1 Bison bison bison | reverse complement strand
ATCTGTTTTTGCTGACTGTATAGAGCTTCTCCATCTTTGGCTGCAAAGAATATAATCAATCTGATTTCAGTGTTGACCATCTGGTGATGTCCATGTGTAGAGTCTTCTCTTATGTTGTTGGAAGAGGATGTTTGCTGTGACCAGTGCATTCTCTTGGCAAAACTCTGTTAATCTTTACCCTGCTTCATTTTGTACTCTAAGGCCAAATTTGCCTGTTACTTCAGTTGTCTCTTGACTTCCTACTTTTGCATTCTAGTCCCCTATATTGAAAAGGACATCCTTTGTTTTGGTGTTACTTCTAGAAGGTCTTGCAGGTCTTCATAGAACTGTTCATCTTCAGTTTCTTCGGCATTAGTGATGGGGGCATGGACTTGGATTACTGTGATATTGAATGGTTTGCCTTGGAAACAATCAGAGATCATTCTGTCATTTTTGAGATTGCATCCAAGTACTGTATTTCTCTCTTGAAGAGAGTACTCTTCTCTCTCTACAAGAGACTGCTGGACTCTCTTGTTGACTATGAGGCCTACTCCATTTCTTCTAAGAGATTCTTGCCCACAGTAGTAGATATATGGTCATCTGAATTAAATTCGCCCTTTCTGGTACATTTTAGTTCACTGATTCCTAAAATATCAATATTCATTCTTGCCATCTCCTCTTTGATCACTTCCAATTTACCTTGATTCATGAACCTAACATTCCAGGTTCCTATGCAATATTGTTCTTTACAGCATCAGATTTTACTTCCATTACCAGTCAAATCCACTACTTTGTTTTCACTTTGGCTCAGCATCTTCATTCTTTCTAGAGCTATTTCTCTACTCTTCTCCAGTAGCATATTGGGCACCTACCAACCTAGGGAGTTCATCTTTCAGTGTCATATCTTTTCCCTTTTCATACTGTTCATGCCTTTTCATTCCTTCCTGTTAATATGAAGATATTGTGAATTTAATTTTATTTAACATTAAAACTGATCATTTCCTTATTGAAAAATTATATATATATACATATATCTTCATTGTAGAAAGTAAAAAAATACAGAAAAGCACAAAGAACATTATCCATAATTCCACAACCCCTAACATTTTTGTGCATATCCTTCCAATAGTTTTGTTTGTGTGTGTATTTATGTAATTCACATGAATGTGACTATACTGTGCACTCTACTCTTTTGTAACCTCTTATTTGCATTTATCAATCATAAATATTTGTCATGACACATCCCTAACAACGCTATACATTATCATTTAGTCGCTGTATTGAATTATATCAAATGACTATTGTAGTTCAGGGGACGTGAGACAGCAATTCCACCCTGCTATACTTGGATCCCAGATAGAAGGCATATTCCTTCTATCATGCCTCTAAGATGCAGCTCTAGTCTTGAGCTAAGGGAAAAAAATAAGAGGGCTATGAAAATCTGGGAATGACTATTAACATGCTGATAATTTAAGCAACTTATTCCAAGGTTTTGAAATGATTTAATGAGACAGTACCACGTGTGTGTGGTTTGTATGACTAAAGCCTTTATGCCATGCTGTGCTCAGTTGCATCGGACTTTTTGTGACCACATGGTAGCCCACCAGGCTCTGCTGTCCATGGGATTTTCTCAGCAAGAATACTAGAGTGGGTTGCCATGCCCTCCTGCAGGGGAT
>NW_011478402.1:15473-17276 GCF_000754665.1 Bison bison bison | reverse complement strand
ATTGTGTTCTTTCACCTAGCATCTTATTGTTCTGAATCTATTCTGCTCATTTGATGTCATTTTTGAGAGCTTACTATGCACACAGCACTGCTTTCAAAGGCTGTGACAGATGAAACAAATATAATACAGTGATCCCCATCATTCTATAATTTAATAACTAGTTTGAGAAACAAGATATGATAGTAAGAGAGCTAAAAAGATGCAAGGCTGACTATATTTAAGTAACCACAGTAAATGGTAAAGACAATACAAATGATTGAATGTAACTTCTCTTTGGAGAGGTTGGAGAAAGTCTCAAAAACAGATCGTCACCATTATGTTTGGTTCAGAATTTCTGTATAGGAGAGGCTTAGGGGATGGCAATCTGATTAGAAAGGAGGGCTGAAGGACTTATCTGGAAGTTACATTTACGTTAGAAAACACATAACTCTACTGTAGACTATACGTCTATTTGTGTTAGATCTTAAAGAATAGATGGGGTCTGGCTTGGTGAAGAGGAGAGGGTCTTCTTGGTCAAGATTAAGAATCTCTTGTGTGTCTAACTGCCTAAGGACATAAGGTGTAACACAAGGTACCTATTCTCAAGAAAGTTGCAACCTACATGGAGAGGAATGATTTACATACATAGAAATAGTAGAAATACAAATTTAACTACAAATAGAAATAATTTTCAAATAAGTGTCAAGTTCAGGCAATGAGGGATCAAAAGACAGCATGCTCAGCGTTTGCCTTGGTGTTCAGGAAAAGCATCCTGGATCAGATGGGACTTGAGTTAGACCTTGAAAGTCGAAATTGGATAGGCACAAAGAAGAGGGAACCCATGTAGAATGACAATGATTTGTCTTCCCTGACTTCCTGGTCGCATGGAACTCTCTTCCTGTGACTAACTCATGAGTGGCATAATTTTATAAATCTTAAGTGAAAAGTACTTTGAATTGTTTCTGAATTGTAAGCCTATTTCCCCAACCAGCCTGTTAAATGGTTACTTAGCATTGTGAGGTGGTGCTGTCCTGAAATAGTTAACAGAGCTTCTATAGGTATCTCACTGCCAGGAGTTCAGGCACTGGGCCACAGACTTTAGATAAGAGAATGTCTTTGTGCTGGAGTGCACTTAACTAGAGACAGCGCCTCTGTCCCGACGCATTTGATGAATTCACTCAATTTGGGAAACCCCAAGCCAGTGCACAGACATTAAGATGAGTAAAGAAAAATCTCCGTTCACCTTCTTCATTCCAAGGTTGTGAATTCATTCTTGTGAGGCCTTGAGAAGGGAGAGTAGAAAAAGGAGGAGGAGGAGTGGAGGTGGGGGATACAGAGTTTCTGACCTGAATTCCTCAACAGAGGAATGTGTGAGCAGTGAGAGGCACAGGTACAGGCTAGTGCTCTCACATACCTGGGGAAAGCAATTTTTATCCAACCCCCATTCCTCCATAGACAGTTGACAGAATTAACGTTAATGGAGACTAATGTTGGAGAATTAACCTTAATATTAATATTTTCTGCTTTTCTTCAGAGTTTGGGGAATGAGAGAGGGACAGCATGGAAAAGGAGAGACAATTAACATTTTAAAACACTTACAGAGATATCCAGAATGACAGCATGAATGGTTTAACGCTGGTGAAAGCTGTCCTGGATCTACCATGTTTAAATGAGGAATACAAGGAATATGAACTGAGTTTGTTCTGATGCATCATAAAACTGCAAGATGATTAAGTAAGTAAGTGTTAGTTGCTCAGTCGTGCCCAACGCTTTGTGACCCCATGGACTGCAGCCCACCAGGCTCCTCTGTCCATAGGATTCTCC
>NW_011478402.1:14666-14942 GCF_000754665.1 Bison bison bison | reverse complement strand
CTGCAGTCCATGGGGTCGCTGAGGGTCGGACACAACTGAGCGACTTCACTTTCACTTTGCACTTTCATGCATTGGAGAAGGAAATGGCAACCCACTCCAGTGTTCTTGCCTGGAGAATCCCAGAGACGGGGAAGCCTGGTGGGCTGCCATCTATGGGGTCGCACAGAGTCAGATATGACTGAAGCGATTTAGCAGCAGCAGCAGCAGCAGATACTGAGTTAAGGAAAAATCTGAGATACCTATAGTTATAGTTTACACTCATGATTTTTTTTTCTG
>NW_011478402.1:11172-13979 GCF_000754665.1 Bison bison bison | reverse complement strand
ATATATATTTATATATGAATATATATTTTTATATATTATATATCAGAACAAACTTCACTAAATAAGCTACACAAATATACCTTCCTAAAAAATTGATAAATGGCAGCATTGAACCCCAGAATTTCTATTCATATATGGATCATTTTAGTGTCAATTCTTTATTGAGTAGTAATACACATTCGATAAAGTACAAAAATGAACCTTAGTTGTTCAGTTCAATGTATAAAAAACAACCTCCTAGATGAAAATATAGAACATTTCCAGAATTGCATCGGACTTCTTTCTATCTAACTTCTGTCACCATTGATTAGTTTTAACAGTTTTTGAACTTCATAAAAATGGAATCATACAGTGTATATTCTTTTATGTCTAGCTTTTTTGTCTCATCAGATCTATGAGATTCATTCATGTTGTTGCAAGCAGCACTTATGATTAGTGAACAGCTCAGTAATTCTTCAAGTAGATAATGAATGCCTTTCATATTACCAGGCAATGTGCTAGGTGCTAGGAATCCATAGCCTAGTTATATGTGGTTCTTGCCTTCAGGGAACTTTAGAAGGTAAGATGGACAGATTAAAAATAATAATATAGCCACACCCACTTTCTTGTGACTAATTTTTCTGAGGGTTATCTTTCTCATTATTTTGCTTTTAACCTGTCTGTGTCTTTATAGTTAATTGGTAACATTAAATTCATTTAAGGTGTACAATTCAATAATATTTAGTATATTCACAGATATGTACAAATCATCACTACCATTTTAGAATATTTTCACCATTTCAAAAAGAAATCCTGTACCCATAAGCAGTCACCACCCCCCCTAACCTCATCTGCCTAAATCTAAAGTAACCATTTATTTTCTCTAGAAATTTACCAATTTTGGACATTTTATACAAATACAATCATATAGTATGTGGTGTTTTGTGACTGGCTTCTTTCACTTAGGATATTTTCAAGGTTTGTTCCTTTGTAGCAGGTATCTGCACTTCATTCTTTTTATGGTTGAATAATATTCCATTGTATGGATTTACCACATTTGGTTATCCATTCATCAGTTTAAGGACATTTGGATTTTTTCCACTTTTTTACTATTAGGAATATTGTTGCTAAGAACATTCATGTACAAGTTTTTGTGTAGATATGTTTTTATTTGTCTAGGGTATATACCTAGTAGTGGAATTGATGGATCAAATGATAACTCTATACAAACCTTTTAAGTAACTGCCAGACTGTTTTCCAAAGTGGCTTTACCATTTTACATTCCCACAATCAGTGTATGAAGGTTCTAACTTCTTACATCTTCATCAGCTCTTGTTATTGTCTTTTTGATTATAGGTATCCTAGCAGGTGTGAGATAGTATCTCAATGTGGTTTTGATTTCTTTTCCTTAATAGCTAATAATGTTGAGCATCTTTTCATGTGCTTATTGGCCATTTGCATATTTTTGTTGGAGAAGTGTCTATTCAGATCATTTGTCCATTTTTAATTGGTTGTCTTTTTATTACTGAATTGTTGTTGTTCAGTTGTTAAGTCATGTTCAACTCCATGGACTGCAGCGTACCAAGCTGCCCTGTCCTTCACTGTTCCCTGGAGTTTTCTTAAACTTGTGTCCATTGAGTCAGTGATGCAATTCAACCATGAGTTCTTTAAATATTCTAGATACAATTTTTTATCAGATATATGAATGTCTCTCATTGTCTTTTCAATTTCTTGATAATGTCCTTTAAGATACAAAAGTTTTTAATTTTGATAAAGTCTACTGTATTTTTTCCCTGTGTTGCCCATTCTTTTGAAGTTATAAGAATCCATTGGATTTCCCAGATGGCTCAGTGGTAAAGAATCTGCCTGGCAGAGCAGGAGACATGGGTTCAATCCCTGGGTTGGGAAGATTCCCCTGGAGAAGGAAATAGCTACCCACTCCAGTGGGTAGAGAGCTTGGTGGGCTGCAGAGAGCTGGTGGGCTACAGTCTATGTGGTTGCAAAGAGTCGGACCCAGCTTAGCAACTGAGCACCATAAGAATCCATTGCCAAAACCAAAGATTTATCCCTGTTTCCTTCTAAGAGTTTTGGACTTTTAACTCTTACATTGAGAACTTTGATTCATTTTGAGTTAATTTTTATATATGATGCAAGGTAAGGATCCAACTTCATTCTTTTGCATGTGGGTATCTAGTTGTCCTATCATTATTTGTTGAAAAGACTTCCTTTCCCTTGACCTACCTTGGCACCCTTGTAAAATATCCGTTGATCAAGATGTGTAGGCTTATTTCTCAATAAAGTCTTGATTTTGTTTTCTTGATATAAGTATCTATCCTTATGCCAATATTACAGTGTCTTATTTACTGTTGCTTTGTAGCAAGTTTTGAGATCAGAAAGTGTGAATCCTCCACCTTTGATCTTATTTTTCAAAACTGTTTTGGCTATTCTTGGATTCTTAAATTTTCTTTAGATTTTAGAATTGACTTGTCAGTTTTTACAAAGAGGAAGCTGGGATTCTTTTTTTAAAAGTTTTTATTTTGTATTGGGTATAGAAGAAAGTGAAGAAGAACTAAAGAGCCTCTTGATGAAAGTGCAAGAGGAGAGTGAAAAAGTTGGCTTAAACCTCAACATTCAGAAAACTGAGATCATGGCATCTGATCCCATCACTTCATGGCAAATAGATGGGGAAACAGTGGAAATAGTGGCTGACTTTTATTTTTGGGGGCTCCAAAATCACTGCAGATGGTGATTGCAGCCATGAAATTAAAAGATGCTTACTCCTTGGAAGGAAAGTTATGACCAACCTTGACAGCATATTAAACAGCAGA
>NW_011478402.1:10065-10955 GCF_000754665.1 Bison bison bison | reverse complement strand
CTGATAGCCTATTAACAAACTATATTGTGATAGTTTCAGGTGAACAGCTAAGGGATTCAGTCATACATATACATGTGTCCATTCTCCCCCAGATTCCATTCCCCACCCTTCCAAGCTGCCACATAACAGTGTCAGATGAGTTTCTGTTGAGAATTGCATTGAATATGTTGACCTATTTGGGGAGTATTGCCACTTAAAATATTATTTTCTGATGAATGAATATGGATGTTTTCCCACTTATTTAGATTTTCTTTAACTTCTTTCCAAAATGTTTTATAAATTTCAGAGTATAAATTTTGCACTTCTTTTAGTAAATTCTTACACATGTTATTGTCTTTAATGCTATTGCAGATGGAATTGCTTTCTTAATTTTATTTTCAAATTGTTGCCAGTGTATAGAAATGCAATTGATTTTCATATATAGATCTTGTATCCTGCAACTTTGCTGAACTCTTTCCCTAGTTCCAAAGTTTCTCTTATGGTCTGTCCTGGGAAATGTTTCATGTGCGCTTGAAACTAAGATGGTCTTTGAACCTGGATCTCAGAGATCAATGTAGGGGTTAATATAACCAATTAATCAGACTAGAATGACCATAATATTTCCACTTATCAATTACTTATTATATGCCAGGCACTGTGTTGACTGCTTGATACACAGTAAACTAAAGCATTTAATCCTCACAAACACCTAATGAAGTAGATACGATAAAACCAAGACTTAGTAACTTTCCAAAGGTCACATACCAAGTAAGAAGCAGATATAGAATTAAAACCCTGGCAGACATAGTGGAGATGAAAGGGAAATTATATATTATTGTTGGAGTACATCTGAGTAGAGGTAAGATGTGAGCAGACTTGTATTTTAGCAAAATAACTCTGGCTACTGTATC
>NW_011478402.1:9309-9800 GCF_000754665.1 Bison bison bison | reverse complement strand
GTAAAGTCCCTACCCTACCTTATGCCTCTATTACTGTGTGAAACTGAGGAAGAAAGAATAAGTAATCATATCAGTTATTAATAACAATATCATCAATTGCAAATGACATATATATGTTAGAGTGTATACTAATGCTGTTGTGATTAATAACATTAGTGTTGTTGTTTTTAATGATACCCTTGTTACCAATAACCTTTTAAATGAATATGATAATGGTTTACATTTACTAAGTGCTACCTAAGTGCTCCTGACTCATTGGAAAAGACTCTGATGCTGGGAAAGATTGAGGGCAGGAGGAGAAGGGGGTGACAGACGATGAGATGGTTGGATGGTATCACCAAATCAATGAACATGAGTTTGAGCAAACTCTGGGAGATAGTGAAGGACAGGGAAGCCTGGCATGCTGCGGTCCATGGGGTCACAAAGAGTCAGACACGATGGAAAGACTAAACAACTCAAGTGCTTAGAACTGTTGTAATGACTTTCTTTAC
>NW_011478402.1:7973-9209 GCF_000754665.1 Bison bison bison | reverse complement strand
GCATGTGGGCTCAGTTGCTCAGTCCTGTCAGAATTCTTCACGACCCCAGGAATAGTAGCCTGGCAGGCTCCTCTGTCCATGGGATTATCCCAGCAGGAATACTAGAGTGAGTTGCCATTTCATTCTCCGGGGATCTTCCTGACCCAGGGATTGAAACTGCATCTCTTGTGTCTCCCTCCTACATTGGCAGGTGGATTCTTTACCACTGAGTCACCTGGGGAGTCCAGTCACCTATGAACTAGGTACTATTATTCTCATTTTGCAGCTATGGAAGCTAGGGTACAGGGAGGTTAAGTAACTGCCCCAAGTCACACAACCTCGCCAGTAGTGCAGCCCTATCTACTCTGTAGGTGCAACTATCTTTTGTTTGGTCTGTACAATTTTTTTAAAATTAATTTGTTTTCAACATGTAAAGAGCAAGACAATCCATATTTTAAATAGATATAGATTTTTCAGGTTCATTTAAAATATATGCTAAAATCTAGCTACACTTGGCATGTTTTGCCCACATGGCAATATTCAGCTGGACTTAATGAGTTTCTGCTTTAGACAGGCCATAGGCTCTCTTGGACCTCAATGCCTAACTCATTTATGTTATCTGAATGTACTCGTAGGGATATGAGTCCTAGTCCTTCAGGTGTGAGACATCCCTACAGTTCTCAGGGAATTTTGGAGGGGTACAAACATAGATAAAACAGTAAATATTACAACTTATAACTTAATAATAGACCTACAATTGAAGGCACATTTTAAAGGTATAGGTAAGAACTGGGCATTCTTACAGCAGATGACTTATTTTGAAGAGTGGGTGAAAATAGAATCATAGGTGGGGTTGATCTACTTTGTTGAAAATAATACTCCAGTAATAGTGTTCACGATGTCCTAGGCATTGAGTAAATATTTATGTGAGTATATCTCTTTGAATCCTTTCAAGAACCCTATGAAGTAGATGATTATTATCCTCTTTTTATGGATGAGGAAACTGACACCCCTACTAGTTCTGTGATTTGCTTAAGAACCCACAGCTACTCAGTGACTCAAGAACCCTGAGCTCCTGATTTCTGGTTCAGTATCCTTTATACATACCTTCAGAAAGAGCTGAAAATCTGGGCAGTTTCTCCATTCTCTAAGGAGAGTTTGTAAACCGAGTAGGTCAGGTGGCTTAGTGGTAAAGAATCCACCGCCTGCCAGTGCAGGAGACACAGGAGACGCGGGTTCAATCCCTGGGTCAGGAAG
>NW_011478402.1:4361-7272 GCF_000754665.1 Bison bison bison | reverse complement strand
GCTGTAGAGAGCAATTTATACAGGAAAGAATATTAACAACATTCTTGATTCACAGAAGGAAAAAATAGCCTTCTTAAATTTAATCCATATTAATTAAATATATTAACATCTCCATTAGCTTGTGTTCTTAAAACAGTGGATTGACACCATTACCTGGTTAACTAAGTGGTAAGCACAAACTCCCCTGCTGAAAAGTCTCAATTACGCATAAACCCAGGAGATTCCATGCTGAGTTCTTAGTGTTGTTGGGTTAGTTAGTGGGTGGGTTCTTGGGATCATTATCAAATACTGAGAGCAGAGAGATTTATAAGACAGAGCACCAGGTTCACCTCTTCTAAGGAGCTCTGAAGACCTCTAGTTGTTGGCAACCAGGAGGTGAGCACACACCAAGGGAAGCAGAAGTTAGAGCACATAGTGCCAAATCCTTGGAGGATGTTGTTTCTGTACCATCCAGCCTTGATAGCTTTTTAAAAATATTAATTTATTTGAAATGTGATATGGAGACAAACCTAGTGTTTTTTCACCATATGTGCTGTAACACTACTCCTGTGTCTCCACCAGCTATGAAGTGCACAAGTATATATTAATAATAACATACTAAAATTTGTGAATTTCTTAATATAAATAAAGCAGACGAGGTTATTTCTTGTATCAGTCATGATCCCAGCAAAAAGCTTATGGCACATTCAAAAGACTAATAAAAGACAATTTAATAAAGTGGCTATTCACAAAAGTGTAAGTGTTCTCTCTGGATATAAAACAGAGTAGAAAAATGTGGACAGTCGATCTGGAGGAGCAAGCAGAATGTCTAGCACATCCCCTAACAATGTGTGCTCAATCGCTTCAGTCATGTTGAACTCTTTGTGACTCCATGGAATGGGCTGTAGCCACCAGGCTCCTCTGCCCGTGGAATTTTCCAGGCAAGAATACTGGAGTGGGTTGGCATTTCCTCCTCCAGGGGATCTTCCCAACCAAGGATCAAACCTGCATCTCTTGCATCTCCTGCATTGGCAGGCAGGTTCTTTACCACTAGCGCCTCTCCCCTAACAATATGTTAGGCCAATAAATAAACCACAAATTTCAAGGGCTTAACATAATCAAGGACCCAGGTTCCTTCCATAAGTAGCCTAAGGCAGAGGTCAGCAAATATTTCTGTAAATAGCCAAGTAGTAAATACTTCAGGCTTGTGGGCCATACAGTCTCTGTCACAGCTGCAACAACTATTGTAGCAAAAGAGCAACTGAGGATAATACTTAAATGAACAAGTATAGCTGTATTCAAAAAATTATTTACAAAAAATAGGTAGCTGGATTTGGCCATTGGACCATAGTTTGCCACCCCTAGTCTAAGGCATCAGGTCTTTCTTAGAATCCTCTGCATCTGAGGGAAAAAAAAAAGAGAAGAGAAAGTATGTGGAGGATTGTGTGGGTGGCTTATTACTTCCAGCTTTGCTGTAAACTGTTGTTTCCCAAAGGATGTTCCATGTGTGCAACACATGTACTGGAGACTCTCTTAGGGGGAAAAATGAGGCCATATTCCCGATTTATATGAGGCCAGGTAAACTGGGAAATATGTTTTGTAGATTCCCCCTATGCGTTGAGATTTATAATGGATATTAGTATATCAAAGGCTCTGAAAAATCCTTTAGTATATAAAATTAAAAAATAAAACTTTGGTAAATGCTGCTTTATAATGAAGTCACTGATACTCACTTGCATTCTGAGTGAGAGATGAAGGAAGCAGAGTTCCAGGTAATGCTGGTGGTATTATTTTCAGTCCCAGAGGTGCCCATGGGAATTCCTCATGCATAAAAACTTAAAAAAAATTAACTGTAAAGTCAGTAGATGCACATAGTTAAAAATAAAAGTAAGATTCCTTTTGATCCTTCTCTACCACCTATACCGATTACTTGCTTACTTCAATTTCTGTATATTATGTTTGTAGGTCTATTTCTATGCTCTTCCTCATGCCTCTGGCATGCTGTCCATCAGGCCACCTTCACCTTCAGCTTTAATTTTGATTCCAAAGACATTTGTCTGTTCTATCCCTCACTGTAGTATCCCCAACGCCTAAAATACTATTTGACACATAGTGCGTGATCCATCGGTCTTCCAGGTGACACAATGGTAAAGAATCCGTCTACTAATGCAGGAGACACAAAAGATGTGGGTTCCATCCCTAGGTCAGGAAGATCCCCTGGAGCAGATCCGATATTTTTGCCTGGAGAATCCCATGGGCAGAGGAGCCTGGTGGCTATAGCCCATGGGGGTTGCAAAGAGTCGGACATGACTGAGCAACTGAACACATACAGGCGTGGGTGCTCAATAAATGCTGCATAAATGAAATCTTGTACTGTCTGGTAGAGCAGATTTCCTCTTAGCACCTACAGCTGTCTACAGTAAGTCCCCCTACCTACTAATAAGTTTTGTTTTGAGAGCACATTCATAAGTCCAACTTGTTCATACGTCCAACAAAGTTAGCCTAGGTACCCAACTAACACAATCAGCTATATAGTACTATGCTGTAATTGGTTTATAATAAGTGGCTCAGATGGTAAAGAATCTGCCTGCAATGGAGGAGACCCAGGTTTGATCCCTCGGTCAGGAAGATCCTCTGGAGAAGGGAATGGCTACCCACTCCAGTATTCTTGTCTGGAGAATTCCATGGACAGAAGAGCCTGGCAGTCTGCAGTCCATGGGGTTGCAAAGAGTCAGACATGGCTGAGCGACTAACACTTTCACTTTCAATACAGAAAAAACAAACACAAAAAAATAAACATTTGTAATCTTACAGTACAGTACCTTAAAAAGTACAGTGGTACAGTACAACAGCTGGCATACAGGGGTTGGCATTTAATGAACAGGGAAGAAGAGCTACTTACTGGAGGAGGGAGAGGAGGAGGGAGATGGTA
>NW_011478402.1:0-1098 GCF_000754665.1 Bison bison bison | reverse complement strand
TGAGCATATGAGGTGGTGACCAGTTATCTTTTAGATTCTCATGGCACCCTAGCTCTGAAAAAAAATTTCTATGATATTTTAAGATTTCATATCTGAAACCTAAGCTGAGCTATCTCCAAGGCCTAACTAGAGTACCTGGCACATAATAGATGCTTATTGAAGCTTGCTGGAGTGAACCTAATAGCAGAGTCATCAAACTGTAAGAACTGAGATACAAAGTTAGGGCCAGACTGGCAATGACAGTGACCCAGTAATGACTATAGACGAAGGAGTTGAGTTAGGGCTCTTTAAATGCTCCTTCTTTCTCAACTATTATTTAGATTAATCCTAGGGGTTGGAGCCTGGCTGAAGCTGCAGGTGATAAGTAAATGGCCACAAAAGGGAAAACTGCAAAGGCTGGAAACCAGGGAGAGGCCTGACTGGTATAGTAAGATACCTGAAGAAAAGATAGTGTTGGAATAAGTAGTGGCAACTATTCTATACCAGAATACAAATAAGGGTGTTAAAAGCAAGAATTTCCCAAGAATCTCAGATAGCATGTTAAGTTTATAAAATCTCACTGATTCTGATGATAAAAATTCTCTTCCCCAGACAGCTCAGAAAAAATCTTTGGGAATAATATTCTTTCTTACATTTTCCAGTCAAATTAGTCCACATTCTTGTGATCAGCAATTTGTAGCCCTTAAAATGTTAAGGAGAAGCATACCAGGCATCACAGATTAGTAACGTTCCCCAACGAAGTAGATTGTTACACCTGCCCACACAGGTCAGCATTTTTCATTACATGCCAAATTTGGGGGGAAATTCTCCCTAATTCCTGAGACAAGCACCATCAAAATGATTGAAAATTCTACAGCCCAAATCATTCACATCTTAATCTCTAGAGATGCTCTTCTCTTTCAACCTAACTGAGTGAAGAAGGCACTTCCCTGGAGATGGCAATTAGATTAAAAAGCCCAAGCCTTTCCCTTGATTGCTTAAAATGATACTAAGTCCTTGAGCTAACTTAGATGGATGGTAATGGTTTCCAGGGGACAGACAACTTCAAAAAGATAACTTCATTGCACTTTCTTTCCAGTTTACTTACTTAACACATTG
>NW_011478401.1:5523-7237 GCF_000754665.1 Bison bison bison | reverse complement strand
AGACACACATATTAAGAGACAGACAAACCGAGAGACACATGAACAGACACACTGTGAGAGTCACACATAGACTGACACAGAGAGAGACACACATACACTGAAAGAGACACATATGGTATGAGAGTTAGCCATGCACACTGAGAGAGAGACAAACACAAAAGCACTGAGAGAGACACACATGTGAGAGACACACACTGTGAAAGAGAGAACACACTATACAGAGACACAGGCACACTGAGAGAGACACACACAATGAGACAGACATCCACACTGAGAAGGAGAAACACACACTGAGAGACACACACTGAGAGAGACATACACAGTGAGAGAGGCACAAACAGTGAGAGACATACTGTGACACACACACACACTTAGAGACATAGACATACAGAGAGAGACTCACACACACAGAGACAAAAACACACAGAGAGACAGAAACACTGAGAGACTCACACAAACATTAGAAACAGAAACACAACATTGAGGCAGACACACAGTAGACACAATGGGAGACACACGAAGAGACTCACTGTGGGAGTCACACAGAGACACACACACACACACACAGAGGCACACACACTGAGAGTTATCAACGCACACTGAGAGAGAGACACACACACACTGAGAGACACACGCACTGAGAGAGACATACACAGTGAGAGCGACACACAGACATTGTGAGACACACACCTACAGACATATACATAGAGAGAAAGACACACACAGTCTGAGAAATAGACATTCACACTGAGAGAGAGACACAAAAATACATTGACAACATGGAGACAAACATACTGAGAGACACACACTGAAACACATATGCATACAGAGAGAGACACACAGTCAGACACACACTGAGAGAGAGACACAAACACAATAGAGTCACACACACTGAGAGACTCACACAGACACTAAAAAGAGACACACAACACTGAAACAGAAACACAATGAGACAGACACACACACATAGACAGAGAGACATAATGGGAGACACATGAACAGAGACACTGTGGAGACACACAGAGACAAACACACATATAGACACACATACACTGAGAGAGACACACACAATGAGACAGACATCCACACTGAGAAGGAGAAACATGCACTGAGAGACCCACACACTGAGAGAGACATATGCACTGAGAGGCACAAACATTGTGAGACACACTGTGATACCCAGACACACACTTAGAGACATAGACATACAGAGAGAGAGACTCATACACACTGAGATACAGACACACTGAGAGACTCACACAAACACTAAACAGAGAAACGCAACACTGAGCAGACACACAGTGAGGCAGACACACAGTGAGACTGACACACACATTAGAGGGAGAGACATAATGGGACACACACGAACAGAGACACTGTGGAGACACACAGACACACACAGACATAGACACACACACACTGAAAGATACACACACACTGAGAGGTAGCCACGCACACAGTGAGAGAGAGAAAAACACACACACACTGAGAGAGACATACACAGTGAGAGAGAGACACAGATATTGAGAGACACACACATGCTAAGAACCAGAAACACTCACACTGAAAGGGACACACACACTGAGAGAGAGACAAAAACACACTGAGAGACACAGACAGAGACACACAAACTGAGAGTGACGCACACGCTGACAGAGACACACACATCCAGGAAGACAAACACACTCCTGAGAGCGAGACACACACACACACA
>NW_011478401.1:0-2169 GCF_000754665.1 Bison bison bison | reverse complement strand
ATGCACTGAGTGAGAGGCACAAACATTGTGAGACACACTGTGACACCCACACACACACTTAGAGATCTAGACATATGGAGAGAGAGACACACAGACAATGAGAGACATAAACAAACAGAGAGACACACTGAGAGACTCACACAAACATAGAGACAGACACACAACACTGAGGCAGACACACAGTGAGACACACACACACACATTGAGAGACACAATGGGAGACACAGGAACAGAGACACTGTGGAGTCACACAGAGACACACACAAAGAGACACACACCCTGAAAGAGACACACACACTGAGAGTAATCCACGCACACTGAGAGAGACATACACAGTGAGAGAGGGACACAACATTGTGAGACACACACACACAGAGACACACACACACACTTAGAGACATACACATACAGAGAGAGACACACACACTCTGAGAAATAGACATCCACACTGAGAGAGAGAAACACACACGGAGAAAGACTTAAACACTTAGAGAGAGACAAAAAAACAGAGAGACAACATATAGACATGCACACTGAGAGACACACACTGAAACACATATGCAAAAAGAGAGAGAGACACACACACACAGAGACACAGACACACACTGAGAGAGACACACACACAGGGACCCAGATTCACACACACATCAGAGAGCAAGACACAGAGACGGAGAGAATCACACACACTGAGAGAGAGACACAAACACACTGAGAGTCACACACACTGAGACTCTAACACAGACACTAAAAAGACACACACAATGCTGAGGCAGAAACACAGTGAGACAGACACACACACATAGAGGGAGAGATATAATGGGAGACACATGAACAGAGACACTGTGGAGACACACAGAGACACACACACACTGAGAGAGACACACACAATGAGACACACATCCACCCTGAGGAGAACACGCCATGAGAGACCCACATATTGAGAGAGACATACGCACTGAGTGAGAGGCACAAACATTGTGAGACACACACTATGACACCCACACACACACTTAGAGACATAGACTTACAGAGAGAAAGACACACACACTGAGATACAGACACACTTGAAGACTCACACAAACACTAAAAACAGACACACAACACTGAGGCAGACACACAGTGAGACCGACACACACATTAGAGGGAGAGACATAATGGGACACACACGAACAGAGACACTGTGGAGACACACAGACACACACATACAGACACACACACACAGACAGAGACACACATACACTGCAACATACACACACACTGAGAGTTAGCCACGCACACAGTGAGAGAGAGAAAAACACACACACACTGAGAGAGACATACACAGTGAGAGAGACACACAGATATTGAGAGACACACACATGCTAAGAACCAGAAACACTCACACTGAAAGGGACACACACACTGAGAGAGAGACAAAAACACACTGAGAGACACACATACTGAGAGACACAGACAGAGACACACAAATGGAGAGTGACGCACACACTGACAGAGACACGCACATCCAGGAAGACAAACACACTCCTGAGAGCGAGACACACACACACATTGAGCGAGAGAAACATACACACAGACAGCAAGACACAAACTTCCACACTAAGACAGACACACAAACACTGAGAGAGAGACCCACCTACACACCTGGGAGGGAGAGACACACATACTGAGAGACACACACAGAGATTAAATATAGACACACAACACTGAGGCAGAGACACAATGAGACAGACACACACACATTGAGAGAGAGACACCAGGAGACACAAGAACAGAGACACTGTGAGTCACACGTAGATACACACAGAGAGAAACAAACACACACTGACAGAGACACACACTGTGAAAGAGGGAACACACAACACACAGAGACACATACACACTGAGAGACACACACACACACTGAGAGAGACACACACACACTGAGAGAGACACACACACACTGAGAGAGACAGACATCCTCACTGAGAAGGAGGAAAACAAACTGAGAAACACACACACTGAGAGACACAAACATTGTGAGACAAACACACTGAGACACACACACACATAGAGACATAGACATACAGAGAAAGACCCACTCACACTGAGAGAAAGAGAGAGTGATCCACACTGAGAGGCAGAAACACACACTGAGAGACACATCCACTGAGAGAGACATACACAGAGAGA
>NW_011478400.1:9646-10629 GCF_000754665.1 Bison bison bison | reverse complement strand
GCCATTTCCTTCTCCAATGCATGAAAGTGAAAAGTGAAAGTGAAGTTGCTCAGTCGTGTCCGATTCTTCTCGACCCCATGGACCGCAGCCTTCCAGGCTCCTCCATCCATGGGATTTTCCAGGCAAGAGTACTGGAGTGGGTTGCCATTGCCTTCTCTGAATTTCCTCTGATTCCCCCACAAACCAGTGTTTCTTCTTGTCCTCACATTAGGGAAGGCAGAGCTTTTAAGACGATAAAGAATAACTCTTACGTGATCACCTTTCATCAATCCTATAAGTTGGTCCTCACTTGAATTTACTTATTTTTTAAGAGCTTTTGGCACACAAACGTTTAGATATTCGTGAACGCAGAGAGCCCTAGCCCCATCCTTCCTCTCACCCAGTTCAGTGATTTCTAACAGAGCCAACCGTGTCCGTCTACAGACCAGCGCTCTTCTCCACCATGCCCCGCCTCCAGTTTTTAAAAAAGTTGCTCCGATTGTGGAGACATGCCATTTGCTCTCTCAACATCTGCTTCCTGGTTATTCATTTAGGAATCAGTGTTCTTCTTCTTCTTTTCGGACACCATATCCAAATTCCATGAAGGATTTAACACAGTGAGAGAGGGAACAAAATTCACTAAGTTTGCGGGTTTTATAAAGACTGATTTTGAACGAGGTATCCGGTACATTTCGAAACAACCAACAAACCCTGTAGTTTCTGACTTACCTCTTCAATTAGCTTCTCCTACCAACAGCAACTACTTTAAGTCATACTTTCATAATTTCTCACTTGGATTTCTGTAGCCATCTCAAATCTTGATTAAAAAAAAAAAAAAAACAAAAAAAACCCTGCCTTCATGCTGCAAGAGACATCTTTCTAAAACATCTGATTATATCATTCCCCTGCATGAAACTCTTGACCAACCCTTCACAATTTGCCTGCAGGTCTTTTCACCACCTGGCTTTTGCCAACCTGTAGTGTCATCTCTCCCCAAACCCTAC
>NW_011478400.1:4458-5842 GCF_000754665.1 Bison bison bison | reverse complement strand
CTCCAATGCATGAAAGTGAAAAGTGAAAGTGAAATAGCTCAGTCGTGTCCAACTCCTAGCGACCCCATGGACTGCAGCCTACCAGGCTCCTCCACCCATGGGATTTTCCAGGCAAGAGTACTGGAGTGGGTTGCCATTGCCTTCTGCAATTACCCCACAATAACAGTAACTATGAAACACCCTCCACAGGCCTCCCCCATGCCCACCCAGCCCACTGAGAACAGATGGAAATTTGTCTTTTTTGAGTGGCCACATGCTATGCAGTTGAGAGGTTCAGAAAAATCACTTCTATCTGTTCAGAGAGGGGATCTGGATCCCCTCCAGATTTGAGTCCTTTAGTATGTAGATGAATCTCTCTGGACCCAGGCAGCCCCAGGCTCCTACGTCTAGACTTTTAAGACTCCTGGACCTCACTATCCTTGAAATGTAAACACTTGGATCAAGATAACCAGCCTTTCTCCTCAGTACCTGGGCACACAAGCCAGGCTGTAACTACTTGACCCTCTCAGAGAGATAAGGCAAGTTATTATATTTTTGAATCACAGCAATTAACTAGACAAATAACTACAGACCTAATTCTCCACCAGGCTTCTCTGGTGGCTCAGATGGTAAAGAATCTGACTGCAATGCAGGAAACCCAGGTTCCATCCCTGGGTGTGGAGGATCCTCTGGAGAAGGGAATGGCAACCCACTCCATTATTCTTGCCTGGAGAATCCCATGGACAGAGGAGCCTGGCGGGCTACAGTTTATAGGGTTGCAAAGAGCTGGACACTACTGAAGTGACTTAGCCCTGACGCAATTCTTTTAAGTATGTGAAGAGTCTCAGGGGACTAGGGCTTTTTTTGGAGCACTGGGAAATGGAGAGAAGTCTTATTTGCTCATAGCTTCTTTCTGGGATCAGTATGTATTCCGGTGTGCTGGGGCCACATGACAGCAGTTACAATAAAGAGAATAAAAAGTTAAGGATCAAAGTGAGAGAGTCAGTTCCTAGGCAGGTTGATAGGGAGTCTAGGGGTCCCCAAGGAGAGAGGGGTCTGGAATTCTCAAGGAGGAAGAAAGGACGAACTTTTTTTCTTTCTCCACATTCCTTAGGATTATATAACAATAATGTATCCTGCCTAAGGACAGTCTTTGGATTCAACCTTCTGTTATCTTAAAATGTAAATTATGGGAGTAGGTCTGATGAGGTCTTTACAACCTCCAGACATTCTTTGGATTATATAACCTCATTGTTAACACTAGCAAGCGGGTACTCTTTCTGCCCTCTTCTGATGCCTATGTCAGAAGCTTTCTCTATCTCCTTTATACTTTAATAAACCTTTATTACACAAAAGCTCTGAGCGATCAAGCCTCGTCTCTGGCCCTAGATTGAATTCTTCTCCT
>NW_011478400.1:0-707 GCF_000754665.1 Bison bison bison | reverse complement strand
CTGACTTCTCATGATGTGAGTGGAATCTTAAATTCTAAGGTTAATATTTGGATGACAGACAGTAGGCTTAAGTATCAGTCATTGTTGTTAGAAGGACCAGTAACTAAGCTTAAAGTTTGTGGAAATTTAAATCCTGCCGCTTTCCTTCCTGAGAAGGAAAATGAAACACCTGATCACGATTGTTTTCAATTCCTAACTTTGAACTATGCAGCTCGGGAGGATCTAAAGGATACCCCATTAGACAATCCTGACATGGAAATATTTACAGATGGCAGTTCTTTTGTTCGGGATGGAAGGCGTAAAGCAGGTTACGCCGTGGTGACTGCTGAACAGGTTTTGGAAGCAAAATCTCTCCCCCAGGGAACCAGTGCTCAGTTAGCAGAGCTTTTGGCTCTGACCCGAGCTCTAGAGTTAAGCAAAGGGCAGCGGATGGGCCTGATAATCTATGTGAGTCTACTTCTGCTGACTCCAAAAATCCTGAGTCTGCCCTTGGATCCTCAAGACAATGTCTTCCTGTCCTGGGCTCACTCCTATGCTACATTCCATAATCGGTCTAACTGCTGGGTCTGCGGAGCGCTCCCCTCTTCGTCAGTGGAAGGCTTCCCGTGGTGGACATCCCCACTTCAAGGAAAAGAGTTTCTCCAAGTCTGTGAATACCTTCAACAACAATCACATGGGATGCCTCTTCTCATCTGATGACATCTACC
>NW_011478399.1:29089-29918 GCF_000754665.1 Bison bison bison | reverse complement strand
ACGTTCAAACTACTTTCAATCTCTCTTCTTAGGATTAAGTCTGTCCAAGCTGTTTATTATGCTCCCATTCCACTGACTATTTTTGTCACAGTCTTCTCATCTCTGTGCTATCATCCTTTTCCTCCTAGGGCATTTTGTGTGTGTTCAAGCTGCTCTTACTGATGACCCCATGCTGTGTTCTTCCCTTTTGTGTTTGGGGCTTTGAAGGGGGTTGTTTTGCTTTGTTATTTACGAAGTCTCGGACAAGTGATTTTTAATTCAAATGCTTTGCTGTTTTAGTACAACAAGCTGCATTTGTGATGTAATTAGGAAAGAAGCATGCCTTTCTTGACTAGCAGAGGTTGGTGAGGTGTGGCATGGAGGATTATATTGTTTATCCACTCAAGGTCAGGCTAAGGCAGTCAGTGGATTTGGAAAGAAATATTGCTGACTGCAGCAGGGAGACTACTTCATCTGGAACACAGTGTGTGAATATTGTTTATAGCTCTCCTTTTACAGAGAGTGAATGTCTTTGTTTTAATATTGTTTCAGAAAAGGATCTCACCCAGCAGGCTAAGCATAGCTATTCTGGTACATTTGATTCAATGAAATCTCTTCACAGTGTTTCTCAAAATGTTTACATTGAAAAGAAAATGCCATTTCAACATGAGGCAGCAAAACTTGAGTTGAAAACTATGGGTGGCACTTCTGGCACTGCTGATTTGGGAAAAAACAGTCAAGCTGATGAAATGGCAAAGCCTTCAACTTAATGTGATTCATGAGGCATTGGTTTCCAGTGCAGACCATGGAATAAGATAGCAGATATTTACTTTTGCAGTAAGTAATGTTA
>NW_011478399.1:26331-28480 GCF_000754665.1 Bison bison bison | reverse complement strand
CCTGCAATGAAGGAGACCTGGGTTTGATCCCTGGGTTGGGAAGATCCCTGGAGAAGGGAAAGATCACCCACTCCAGTATTCTGGCCTGGAGAAAATAACATGGACTGTATAGTCCATGGGGTCGCAAAGAGTTGGACACAGCTGAGCAATGTTCACTTTTACTTTCAATCCTTAGTATTTTGAAAGACTATCATATTTCATCTTTCACACTGAAAGCTTTTTCCAGTCCTCCTTTTGGTTCCAGTATTTCTATCCTCCTCAGTACCTTTCATATGGGCATACTCTTCCAGATGTGATTTGACACAATTAAAGTAGGACTATTGTATTTCCTGTTAATAACAAAAATAATAGTGTACTGAATGCTTATACTTAACCCAGTGCCAAGTGTTTTACATGGATTTTCTCATTTAATTCTTGCAAGAGCCTCCTGGGTAAGGTATCATCATCATCATCATTGTTATTACACTGATTTTACAGATCTGGACTTTAGGCTCTTACTAGTGCCACCCAAGATTCTATTCACTATTTTGTTTCGCTTCATTTTGTTGTATTAGCTGGTTCAAAGGGTGCTTGTGTTCGATAAAATTCTTTATCTTTTTCCCCATGAATTGTTCTCAGGATTTTCTTTCAGTTATCTGATTTTCTAAATTGAACACAGGACTTTACTTTGGTGCATATTACATTACTTTTTATTAATTTCATACTGTTTTGCTTCATCTCTTTTTTCTGGGGTGGGTGCATTTTTCTAGAATTTTCATAAAGTTCCATTTTGATCTAAATAAACATTCAACATCTTTTACAATATTGTTTGTCATTCAGAATGTTAACTATCATTCCCAGATTTGTTACTTTTGTGTGCTCAGTCTCTCAGTCATGCCTGACTCTTTGCAACCCTATGGACTGTAACCCACCAGGCTCCTTCTGTCAATGGGATATTTCAGGCAAGAATACTGGAGTCAGTGGCTATTTCTTCCTCCAGGGGATCTTTCAGACCCAGGGACTGAACTCGTGTCTCCTGTGTCTCCTGTATTTCAGGTGGATTCTTTACCACTAAGTGATCATGGAAGCCCTTGTTACTTTTACATACATGATAAACTTGCCTTCTGCATTTTCATCCAAATAATAATAAAAATGCTTAAGAGAACAAGGTCATGAACAGAGTTCTGTAGCACAACTTTTTAATGATCTTTTCAGAATAGCAAAAATTAATCCTGCTCATGTTCAGTTGTTCACTCCAACTTTCATTTTCTCATCTTATTGACTAGGACATTATGAAACTGTTTGTCAAATGACTTGTAGAGAATATTATATACTGTATCTAGGGTATTCTTTTCTCTACCTATCTTGTCACCCTATCAAGAAAGAAAATGAGACTCATTTGGTATGACTTGTAACCAACAGACCTTTGCTGTCTCCTAGAGCTCTTCTAAGTATGCATAAGTAATCTACAATATTATACTGTTGACATTTTTAAGGATAAAGGCAAAATATACCTGTCAATGATTTCCAGAATCAAACTTTCCAGGTTTTAGGCATCTTTACCTATTTTCATGATTTCCTCAAGATTACTGACAGTGGGTCAGCTGTCCAATTAGTAAGTTTTTTCTACTTAATTTGTCTGAGTTGATTTAAAATGGACTCATTGATATTAGTTGAGTTACAAAAGGGGAGTTGGTGATATCTTGCTATTGTCTTCTCCATCTTAGGCTTCACTCCCTTCGCTACTTCAAAGATATAGGCTGCTTTTTGGCATTGCCTTCCTAGCTCTCTTTTTGTCCTGCCTTGTTTTTCACTGGGAAGACAAATAAATATGTTATTGGCAATTATTTAAGCAAAAATGGATTATAAATGAGAATGTTCTCAGTTCAGTTCAGTTAAGTCACTCAGTCGTGTCTGACTCTTTGTGACCCCATGGACTGCAGCACACCAGGATTCCCTGTTCATCACCAACTCCCAGAGCTTACTCAAGATCATGTCCACTGAGTCAGTGATGTCATCCAACCATCTCACCCTTTGTTGTTGCCTTCTCCTCCTGCCTTCAATCTTTCCCAGCATCAGGGGCTCTTCAAATGAGTCAGTTCTTCACATCAGGTGGCCAGAGTATTGGAGCTTTAGCTTCACCATCAGTCTTTCCAATGAATATTCAGGA
>NW_011478399.1:25490-25960 GCF_000754665.1 Bison bison bison | reverse complement strand
ATCTGCAGTGATTTTAGGAGCCCCCCAAAATAAAGTCTCTCACCATTTCCATTGTTTCCCCATCTATTTGACATGAAGTGATGGGACCAGATGCCATGATCTTAGTTTTCTGAATGTTGAGTTTTAAGCCAACTTTTTCACACTCCTCTTTCATTTTCATCAAGAGGCTCTTTAGTTCTTCTTCTCTTTCTGCCATAAGGGTGGTGTCATTCGTATATCTGAGGTTATTGATATTTCTCCCAGCAATCTTGATTCCAGCTTGTGCTTCATGCAGCCTGGCATTTTGCTTGATGTACTCTGCATATAAGTTAAATAAGCCGGGTGACAGTATACAGCCTTGATGTACTCCTTTCCCAATTTGGAACCATTTTGTTGTTCCATGTCCAGTTCTGTTGCTACTTGACCTGCATACAGATTTCTCAGGAGGCAGGCAAAGTGGTCTGGTATTCCCATTTCTTTCAGAATTTTCC
>NW_011478399.1:24564-25390 GCF_000754665.1 Bison bison bison | reverse complement strand
CAATTTGATTTCTGGTTTCTCTGCCTTTTCTAAAACCAGACTGTACATCTGGAAGTTGTTGATTCATGTAATATTGAAGCCTGGCTTGGAGGATTGTGAGCATTGATTTACTAGCGTGTGAGATGAGTGCAATCGTGCGGTAGTGTGAGCATTCTTTGGCATTGCCTTTCTTTGGGATTAGAATGAAAACTGACCTTTTTCAGTCCTGTGGCCACTGCTGAGTTTTCCAAATTTGCTGGCATATTGAGTGCAGCAGTTTCACAGCATCATCTTTTAGAATTTGAAATAGTTCAACTGGAATTCCATCACCTCCAATAGCTTTGTTCATAGTGATGCATCCTAAGGCCCACTTGACTTCACATTCTAGCATGTCTGGCTCCAGGTGAATGATCACACCATCATCATTATCTGGGTCATGAAGATCTTTTTGAGAATGTTCCCAAGATAAGAGCAATTTTTTAAATATATTTATGCAGTGTCATCCTCTCACTTTTATTTACAATCAAGATAGAATATGGGTTGTGAGGTAATTTTAAAAGATAGAATAAATCTAATATTATGCAATCACATAAGCACATTAAACAAATTTGATTCTGTGAAACATTATAAATCAAAATCTATGGTTATAGGAGAGGAAAACATTGTAATGGGGGAAGTTAACAAAGTAAAAAGTGAGACACCAAAACTATGTGAAAAATATGCAGTAAATAACAAAAAGTATCAAAATAATCAAGAAAAAACTGTGAGACTAATGGAGACAAAGATACTATAGTTGATGATGAATGGACACTGGAAGGAGCAATTCTGTTATGAAATAAAATTAAAA
>NW_011478399.1:21632-24464 GCF_000754665.1 Bison bison bison | reverse complement strand
GAAATTTCTTCTTGGCCATACAATTTCCGTAGTGCAGTACTATTATTTCTTCTCCCTGTAATTCTCTTCTCCAATTTCTAGAGTGATGTATAATGTCTTGTATCTGAAAATGATTTTATTTATCTTGAACTTAATTCATCTGCAAATGAATCTCAATCAAACAAGAATGTGTTAAAACTGAGTGTGTCATAAGGATGAATGCTGGGGACATGAAGAAATAGATAATGAAAATATGGTCCCAAAGCTATGTAGTAGGCTGTTCTATTCCATTTGGTCCCAGGCCACCAATGAAAACTCAAATCATGGTGTCTTAATCCTTCTAATACGAAAATGCACAAATGCATACATTTCTAATTCTTCCCTGACTTCCAGAGTCCCCATCATCTTTTGGTCTCAGCTATAGGATCCCACATCCAATTGACTGAAGTTTACCCTCAGTTTCTTAAAATTGTCTTACCCTAAGTTATTCACACTTATCTAGAGAAGCTCTCTATCTTCTGTTTTGTTTTGTTTTTTGAATCTGCATCATAATTTTTTCCATGAACAGGAGTATTTGAGAACTGACTTCACTATTTAGCTGCTAATCCATGTTTGTCTCCTTTCATCTAAGGGTGTACTTTCAAAAAAGGTTTTTGCTAAGTCTTGAGATCAAGTAATCTTAAAAAATAGAGACTCGGCCTGACTTTTCATAAAATACATGATTATGATTGTACCTATCTGAGATAAATGTCTATGTGTGACTGCTTGCAGAAACCTAGAAAAAGTGGCTGATAACATGCTTGGGTGTGGTACACCATCAGCTAATTACTAACATTTTGTCTGGAAATCTCTAATGTGGTAGAGTGTTCCAACTGTAAACAAGATTTTAATAAATTATTTGGTAGAACAAAGGCAAATTTTAAATTTAGAAACTCACCCGAACAAAGGCAAATTTTAAATTTAGAAACTCACCCTAAAGAATAGTGCCCTGCCTAGTTCCTTAATAAAAGATTATTTGCTAATTTTTACACAGGTTATGTGTTCATCTTTTAGCCAGTAAGAGAATATGTCAGTTTCTCAAAATTTAGTGAGCTGTTTCAGGAGTTATTCTGAACATTGAAGAGATATTATGTCTTAGTTCAAAATTTAGAGAAATGAGAAAATATCTATATATATAGAAGTAACTATGAATGACCTTTGGTGTTAACTTTAATAGTAACTGAGTCAAAGATAATTTTTTCACTTGAAAAGATAATTTCTTAATGCTCAATTTTCAGTATCCTTATGGGCAACCATTCTACTCAATCCGTGTTATGGTAACGGATAAGAATCATTCTCAAATAGCTTACTTTTCCAAACCAAATAGAGATGGTAATAAAAATATCCTTAATGCATTTGTGAGGTTGAGTTTTAGTTTTTAGAATAGATTTCTTTCAAGCTTTTTCTGACTAAGCCCAACATTTGATTATGTGTGTGCCTTTAAACTGTCAGTGCTGAAATGAATCAAATAAGCCTTGACCTCTTTCAAAGTAATTGCCTTTGCAGTGATTTTAAGAAGTTAATAAAATCATGTTAGAGATAAGGCACTAGGAAAAAGGAGAGGCTAGATAAATACTGTCTTTAGAATTTATTTCAGCAGTTCCTAAAAACAGCAATTTCCATGGTGTAGAAAAATTAATAGATAGCCATTTATTTCCTTTCTCATTAAGTAAAGCATATGAAGCACTTAATTCAACAGAATGTGCCTGGTGACTATTTAGGTAAAGGTGATAATAACAATGACTATTCCTTATGGAGGAAGCTTTCCCTGAAGTAACTTTAACCTTCAAATTCAGCTTCCATCTTGGGCCATTTCTCCTAGTGAACACATATAATTAGTATACATTATGATATATGTTTACCACGATACATCTGTGTATATTAGTATCTCATTAATTTGTCTTCTTCTTTAAGATGATTTTTAAAATTAGAAGAAAAAAATACGCTTTTTAGAAAACACATTCAACAAATGCTAGCTATTGTTAGTAGTACTAACGTCTAATGGGATAGTGTCCAATTCAGTAAATCTGTATGTTCTCCTCAAAGAACAAAATCTGTTTCTTTGGGAAAGGTACAGTGAGGTGGGCACACTCATACTCTAATAGTAGATGTGCAATTTTGTGTATTTCCAAAGGGTAAAACAAAAACCTTTTTAACAAAATAGCATATACCATTTTAATTTTGTGTAATTCCAAAGGATAAACCAAAAATATGTTTAACAAAATAATATATACCATTTTATTCATGTCAGTTAATTTATTCTAAGGGCTTAATTATGAAAGGCACAAGGACTTCTTTGTAGGAATATGTATAAAAGCTATGTTTATAATATCTTAGTAAATGTTTAACAATAGGAAATCTATTGACTAAAGTCTGATATAATTTTATTACATGGTTATTAAAATCTTGAAATGTAATATGTATTGGCATTGAAATATGTATGAACTATTGTTAATTGAAAAAGCAAGGAACAAGATAGCATATTCAGATTACTATATGATTTTAAATCCCTATGCATGTGCATGAAAAATGACTGAAGTGACATTTGTCTTTAGGCAGAGGAATTATGGATGATTTGTCTTATTTTTTTTCCTGTGTTGTCCCAGTTTTCTATAATAAGGACCTATTATTTTATAAATTAAATGGGGAAATATAGCATTTGGTCCCCTTTACCAGTAAAAGCATGTGCATGGAAGATGCCTGGAAAAGTTATTGCTCCAGCTTTATGATTCCTCAGCCTCCCTTCCTCTGTATTGTAAAAGGTGCAGAGGAGCATTAGGTGGACTGGGGGAGAGGAAGTGGGTTAAAGCTACT
>NW_011478399.1:21155-21532 GCF_000754665.1 Bison bison bison | reverse complement strand
AGCTACTGGGGTGTTGATGCCCTAAGTCTCTTATTCCCTCATTCAAGTCAGGCTCCTGAGAAATGCCTCCCTGGCTCCACCTCTCCACCTCTACACCTCTGCACTATCTATTCCTGGATAGAGATCCCGGTCTTAAACTATATCTGTTTTTCTGCTCTGTTTAACAGAGCTGGTCAATAAAATTCCCTCTGCTGTCCTTCCTGAAGCCTCTAGAGCTTAAGGAGAACTCTAACATGAAAGCCCCACTTTTCTTCTTAGATCCTCCCTCCCCTCTCTGGAGAATTAAAGTCACTGGGAGAAGGCAATGGCACCCCACTCCAGTACTGTTGCCTGGAGAATCCCATGGATGGAGGAGCCTGGTAGGCTGCAGTCCATGG
>NW_011478399.1:20636-20838 GCF_000754665.1 Bison bison bison | reverse complement strand
GTTGTAAATGTGATGGATTTATCAAAAGTACCTGAAATCAAGTACTTAATGTAAATCACATTTCTATTTATACTGTTACAGTGTGAAATTCTCATTTTCAATAGATAGAGCATAAAATCTGAGCACTATTACATCTGTGGTATCAGTCTATCCATTTTAGCTAAGTTACACATGTGTCACACCATAAAACCCATATTCACAT
>NW_011478399.1:17882-20269 GCF_000754665.1 Bison bison bison | reverse complement strand
TAAAAAAAGGAGTCCTAAAACTACATCTTCAAGTTTCCAGTTCTAATAGAATATGTTCACCTAAACTATAAACTCATAAAATTTAATAAATACTTGTCTTATTTCTACCCACTATGTATATTCCTACCCTGGAAAGACTTCTTATGGAAGTCTCTACTCCTTAAATAATTTTCTTTTATCTACCCTCTAACTTTTCCTGGAAGTTTCTATTCTGTTTTCCTTGACATAGAGTAACTAAACTAAGACACCAGTGTTCCAGATATGTACATTATGGTTTTGTATTAGATGATATTAATTCTTTGTAGATTTTTCCAGTGTATTTATTATGCTTTTAAAACAATCTATTCTCAATTTTTTTTGTTGAGATATAATTAACACAAAACATTATTATTAGTTTCAGGTGTACAATATAATGATTCAATATTTGTGTACTTTGCAAAATGATCACTGCAATAAGTCTAATTAACATCCATCAATACATATAGATATACATTTTTATCTTATGATAAGAACTTTTAAGATCTACTCTCAAATTTCAAACATACATATCAGTATTATTAATGATAATCATAATACTGTACATTACATCCTCATGAATTATCTTATAACTGAAAGTTTGTACTTTTTGATCTCTTTCACTCATTTCACTCACCTCCACCCCCACCTCCCGCCTCTGGTAACTACCAATAATGTTGTTCTCTGTGTCTATGAGATTTTGTTTTGTTTTGCTTTTGTTGTTGTTCTTGTTTTAGACTTCACATATAAGTGAGACCATACAGTACTTGTCTTTCTCTGTCTGACTTATTTAACTTAATACAATGCCCTCAAAGCTCATCTATGTTGTCACAAATAAAATCTCCTCCTCTTTTATGGCTCACTAATATTTGATTGTGGTGTATGTATGTATACCACATTTTATTTTCTTTATGCATTCTTCCATTAATGGACACTTAGTTTCCAATTAATACATTTTTATTTTTTCTTCAGGTCTTTTTTAAAATTTTATTTTTAATTGAAAGATAATTATTTTATAATATTGTGTTGGTTTCTGACACATATTTCTTAGTAGTGGTTTAGTCGCTAAGTCATGTCCAACTCTTGCGACCCCGTGGACTGTAGCCCACCAGGCTCCTCTGTCTGTGGGATTTCCAGGCAAGGATACTGTAGTGGATTGCCATTTCTTTCTCCAGGGGATCTTCCTTACCCAGGAATCGAATCCTGCATTGCAGGCAGATTCTTTACCAGTCGGAAGCCCCAACATTTCTTAATAATGTCTAAATCTCTATAATGATTCCCTAGACTAGAGATCTCTTCAAAAAAATTGGAGATACCAAGGGAACATTTCATGGAAAGATGGGAATAATAAAGGACAGAAATGGCAAGGACCTAACAGAAGCAGAAGAAATTAAGAAGAGATGGCAAGAATACACAGAAGAGCTACACAGAAAAGCTCTTAATGACCTGGATAACCATGATGGTGTGGTTACTCATCTAGAACCAGATATCCTGGATGTGAAGTCAAGTGAGCCTTAGGAAGCATTACTACAAACAAAGCTAGTGGAGGTGATGAAATTCCAGTTGAGCTATTTTAAATCTTTAAAGGTGATGCTGTTAAAGTGCTGCACTCTATGCCAGCAGATATGGAAAACTCAGCAGTGGCCACAGGACTTTAAAAGGTCAGTTTTCATTTCAATCCCAAAGAAAGGCAATGCCAAAAAAAGTTGAAAGTACCACACATTTGCACACATTTCACATGCTAGCACAATTATGCTCAAAATCTTTCAAGTTAGCCTTCACCAGTACATGAACCAAGAACTTCCAGATATACAGGCTGAATTTAGAAAAGGCAGAGGAACCAGAGATCAAATTGCAAACACAAGTTGGATCATAGAAAAAGCAAGAGAATTCCAGAAAAACATCTACTTCATCAACTACACAAAAGTATTTGGCTGTGTGGATCACAACAAACTGGAAACTTCTTAGAAATGAGAGTACCAGACCACGTTACCTGTCTCCTGAGAAACCTGTATGCAGATCAAGAAACAACAATTAGAACCAGACATGGAGCAAAGGACTGGTTAAAAACTGGTAAAAAAAAAAAAAAAAAAAGTATGTCAATACTGTACTGTTACCCTGCTTATTTAACTTATATGCAGAGTACATCATGCAAAATGCCATGCTGGATGAATCACAAGCTGGAATCAAGATTGCTGGGAGGAATATCAACCACCTCAGATAGGCAGATAATACCATTCTAAAGGCAGAAAGTGAAGAGCAGCTAGTCTCTTGATTGAGGGTGAAAGAGGAGATTGACAAAGCTGGCTTAAAACTCAATATTCAAATACCTAAGATCATGGCATCTGGCTCCATCACTTCATGGCAAATAG
>NW_011478399.1:14808-17762 GCF_000754665.1 Bison bison bison | reverse complement strand
GGTCTGTCTAGTCAAAGCTATGTTTTTTTCCTGTAGTCATGTATGGATGTGAGAGTTGGATCATAAAGAAGGCTGAACACTGAAGAACTGATGCTTTTGAATTGTGGTGCTGGAGAAGACTCTTGAGAGTCCCTTAGACTGCAAGAAAATCAAAGCAGTCAATCCTAAAGAAAATCAACCCTGAATATTCATCGGTAAGATTGATGCTGAATCTGAAGCTCCAATATTTTGGCCACCTGATTTGAAGAGCCGACTCATTGGAAAGACCCTGATGCTGGGAAAGATTGAGGGCAGGAGGAGAAGTGGGCAACAGAGGATGAGATAGTTGAATGGCATCATCGACTCAATGGACTTGAGTTTGAGCAAACTCCAGGAAATAGTGAAGGGCAGGGACAC
This sequence comes from Bison bison bison, assembly GCF_000754665.1. NCBI lineage: Eukaryota > Metazoa > Chordata > Mammalia > Artiodactyla > Bovidae > Bison > Bison bison. Next base: position 17,366 of record NW_011478399.1, on the reverse strand, counting down.
CTGGCCTGCTGTAGTTCATGGGGTCACAAAGAGTCAGGCACGACTTAGTGACTGAACAACAATCTTTTGTCATGATAATATCTAATATTTTGGACTTTGGGTAATTTTCTTGCAAATTCATTTCTTCTTACTTGTCCACAATGAAACTCATACTTGGTTATCTGCTCAGACCTGGAAGAGTTTGCTCACATTTTCACCATAGGCCTGATAATGCACCACCACCTAGTTAAGTATCTTTCACAAATGTGGAGGAACATAGGCAATGTACTGTGGAAGAAAACTCTAATTAAGGGTCAAGAATGTCACAGTTCTTAGCACTAGCTTTGCTGCTTAACTAGCTATATGACCTTGAGGAAGTCACCTGGGACCTCTTTACTCCTCTGTTAAGTAATTTCATCAAGGACTCCTGCTTCCATATTTATTAAATACTTTAGTATTAGAGAGACACATTGTCCCCATGTATTGGATAGTCCCAAGTTCTCAGTCTCTTAATGAGCAAAATGTATGTCTCCTTCAAAGTGAAATGCATTTTTTTTAATTTTCAAATAATATGATTCAGCAAAGAATTCAGAAAATGAATCACAATCAAACATAAGATAGAATGCAAGAATGAATTTAAACTTTTCCTTCAATTCACATACTTGGATGATTTTCTGTCAAGAGAATAAGAATACAAAGTAAGAATGATTAAGCCAATCCACACCTACACAAGAATATATCTACTCATTTCAAACAATAGGTAGATCAACCTAGGTAGATTTTTATCCTTATGGGCTACAATTAACTAGAGAAGGAAAAATCTTTATCTGAAAGGTTGTCCTTTGTATTTGAAAGTTTTGTTACTGATTGTTTATTTTCCTGGATTGACACATAGTCCTCAGCAATATTTACAGTTGATTTATTTAATTGTTGCTCTTATATTTTTCATTTTGAAAAATCTCAACCCTCAAAAATTCTATTCTAAAGAATCCCTTATTAGTCAGTTTTTAAAATAGTGCAACACCTTCCACCAGGAAAAATGACAGAAATGGTAACTATATTCTCCAGCAAGCACACAACAGTCAATTTCATTCAAGATGTGGCTGAAGTATATTATCAATAGATTCTTTAAAATTGTAGCAGAGAATACTTTGGGGGAATGGTCCAGAAAAGGTCTGTTGAAAACTAGAAAAACTTTTAATCAAAGCCAGGATTTGGGACACAAGTGGTCTGGAGTGGTATTTATGATTGGGAGTTACCTAATAGGCACCAGGAAGCTAAAACCCAAAAGGCAAAGACAAATTTAAATTTACCTCAGATGTTTGAGATACTTCAAGGAAGACAGAAGGAAGAAGCAAAGAGAAATAAAATAGTTCTTACTCATTAACAGACTAGAAGGTAGGCTATCTGCCTTTACTAAATGAATTGCAATAAAACAGCATAGCTATTATTCAAGTGGTATCATCATGGTAGTAAAATAGGGTAACTTTGTAACAACATAATCTATAGATCATTAACTAAAAATATAGTCTTGGAAGTGTCTTATTTCTGGTATCTGTCTTGCAGGGAGATTTTGGTGTTTTACATGCATTCATAAATTGTGAGTGCCCACATTTATGAGTGGTTCTCACCATTCTGTCTGCCATTTTTATTCTGGCTTCTTGGTCACTTGAAATTTCTTTAATAGCCCATGGAATCACCATTCTTGGATACTGATACCTTTCCACTGTTCTTTATGCTTCATTTAGATGGATAGCCAAGATTTTATTTAACAATCATGACACTGAAGTGGGAGAAAAACTTCCTCTTTCATCTCTTAGCCATCATTTGCTCAATTAAAGGACCACACAGCAAAGGCACTTCATGTTGTTTCTGATCTGCTTTAAGAACTTGGATATAGCTTTCATTTCATTTACTCCTTGAGTCAGTTACAGGTCATCTTGCCTAAGGATCTGTCACTATTTCCCAGGACATGACCAGAAGTCAACCCCATCAAATGGACCTCACTGGCACACACCTTATTTCATTTACAAGCATTCTTCACCTGCTACCCCCATCAGACTTCTAAACCAAGTTTCAGTATCTTACTCTCATTTTTTCAAAGTACATCAGTGCTTTCATTATTAAGTCAACATTCTGAAAGAGTATAAGAGATCACCCTTATTCTTTTTCACTATATACGTCCTTAGTCTGAGGAGGCATCTGTTTATCACCGCTCATCCAGTTATCGTCACACATGAAGACTGTTGATCTTTATCCAAACAAACTCCAGTTCAGAGACACAGTGGCTCACAGTGCTTTCCTTCATTTTCTGGAACTACATTTTCTAAGTAAGTTATTCTTGACTTCTGGCTGAAGAAAACACAGGTTTCTGAAGCTTAAAAAATCTATAAGAAAGGATACTCAACGTTATTAGTCACTAAGGAATTGTAAATTGATACACGATGAAATCCAACTTCACACTCACTATAATGGCTATAAGAAAAAACAAACAAAATTACAAGTGCTGACATGGATGTTGAGAAATTGGAACCCTCTCATACTGCTTCCCTGTTGGATCAGTCAGTAGAGTCTGCTGC
>NW_011478399.1:13694-14708 GCF_000754665.1 Bison bison bison | reverse complement strand
ATGGCAACCCACCCCAGCACTCTTGCCTGGGAAATCCCATGGACAGAGGAGCCTGGTGGGCTCAGTTCACGGTATGCCAAGAGTTGGACACAACTGAGAGACTAAACCTACACTGCTGGTGGGAATGTAAAATGGCACAGTAACTTTGGAAGACATTTTGATGGTTCCACAAAAACTTAAGCATAGAATTACTATTTAACCCAGGAATTTCACCCCCAAAGCTCTACTCAGGAAGAATGAAAACACAAATGAATATTCACACAAAAATGTATACACAAAAGTCCATGCTAGCTCAAAAGTGGTAACAGTACACTTAATTGTTCATCAGCTTATGAATGAATAAACCAAATGTGTTATATCATACAAAGCAATATTATTCAACCATAAAAATGTATGAAGTACTGATACAGGCTGCAACATGGATGAACCTTGAAAATATGCTAAGTGACGGAAGCTAGACAAAAAAGGCTTGAAAGATTCCATTGATATGGAATGTCCAGAATAGGCAAATCCATGAATATAGGAATAGCTTCATAGTTTCCAAGGGGTGGAAAGACAATGGAGAATGACTTCCAATGGGTATGGGTTTCTTTTTCAAGGTGATGAAAGTGTTCTGGTATTGGATAGTGGTGATGGTTGCACAACCTAAGAATATACTAAAAACTACTTAATTACACATTTTAAATGGATGATTGTATAGCATGTGAATTATATCATATCAAAAAGAAAATCTATATAGACACATTGGATTAGTGTTTCCCCAGGCTGGGAGTAGGGATAGGAATTGTCTGCAAATGGATAGGAGATTTTTGGGTGGGTTAATGGAAATGTTCAAGAATTAGATTGTGGTAATAGCTGTCAACTCCATAAATTTATTAAAACTACTGAAGTTGTACATTTTGAATGAATGAATTTTATGGTATGTAAATTATACCTCAATAAAAATGTTTTTTTTAAAGTTATGAATATCTGGTCTCCTCTTAAACTGATTAGATAAGAACCTTTGGGGGTAAG
>NW_011478399.1:4447-13594 GCF_000754665.1 Bison bison bison | reverse complement strand
TTGGCCACCATTAGTTTCTAAAAGTTCCCCAGGTAATTATAATGTGCAACTAGAATTGAGAACCATTGTCTTAAATCATGGCTTCTGGGTTAAAGATGGCAATTTTTATGGCTTGTAAAATGCCTACTGCTATCACTAGTATTACACCCTCATCTCACCCCACTTGCTACTTACATAAAGTTCATTCATGCATTCTGCCAGGATTTATTAAGCATCTACTGTGTGCTAAGTTCTTATATGATCAGTGAAGATACAGTGCATATTCTAATGGAATAGACAGAGATAGATAAATAACAAATTGCCATATAATGTGATAAAGGATATCTGAAGTATATGCTAGTTTCTTAAGTTCAGGGAAGGTATGATTAACTAGTCCACACATGCTGCTAAAAACTTACATTCAAATGATAAAGCAGATATACAAATGAATAATTCAAGTACAGTATCATAAGAATTGCCAACTTTTTTTTTTTTTTGCTGCAACACATAGCTTGTGGGATATTATTCAGTTCCCCAACCAGGGATGAAACCCATGTTTCCTGCAGGGAAAACTCAGAGTCCTAACCACTGGACACTCAGAGAATTCCTAGAAATTGCTAAAGTGTAATAATTCACAAAAGACAATGTGAGCACCAAGTCTACCTGGGAGTCTGAAGAAAACTTTACAAATACAACATTTAAGTGGATCTTGAAAAAGGAATCAGAGTTTGTCAGGAAAAGAAGGAGAATGATTAGCATTCACTGAGGGTTTACTATGAATAAGTTATTGTTCTGAACTTTTTATAGTTGTTCTTAGAGAACTCCAGAAACTTTTCCAATATTATACAATTAGGCCATTGTAAAGCCAAACTCTGAACCCATATAGTCTGACTATAGATTCCCCAAATCATAATCAGTACACTGTTGTAGGCTAGGCTTTGGTAACTAACAAACTTGCTACTATGGAAAGACAACTAAACCAGCAAACATCAAAATACTGAATATTTGATCGCATTTCAAATTGAAAGTTGATTGGCCTGCTAATTTATTAATTTATTAGTGAGTTTGAAAGTTAGTTTTGCTTAATTTGGGTAATTCCTGCATTCTTTTATTCCTGTGGCTCCAAAAATAATCAACCAAACTGGTTAAAAAACTTAAGATATAGATTTGAGTTACCGAAAAATAATTTCTACATCAGCTCTTAACAGAATAACTAACTTGGGGAGCATGAGAATAGGATGTTTCCTATAATTATGGCTAAATGTGTTTAAGCAAGAAAGAGTAATAACAAATTAAAGCAAATATTGGTACTGGTCTCTGGAATAATCCCTTTTTAAGACCTGGGTACCTCTTTCATTTATTATTCTTTTACCTTCTGCTTTTGGTTATTATATTGTTACCTAATCTAAATTAGTTTAAGACCATAATCCTTCAAATCTGGCTGAGTTTACTTTTATTGTGAGAGGATGATATGAACTTACATGCAAATGCTATTTTTTAAATGTAGGAATATGATTGACTTAGCAACATAATTTTACAATAATGTTAGAAGAATTTTGCATATGTAGTCCATATAAAAAATATGAGTACTCTCAGACTTAAGAAAAAGATCCTGTGGTTTGTTTTCTCCTTGGAGGCCCAAGTCTATGTTTTTTGGATATGCTTACTGAGGCCCACTGGAAGGATTGTTGTTTCTTCCCTGATTGGACCAACTCTACAAAGCAGGCCAAATTCTTTTCCAAACTGAAGATTCCTGTAAAGATGTCCACTCTCCTTTTTTGCTGTTTGAATATGTTTTACCTTCTTGGAGTAATGAAAGACTAGGATTCCATATTTACTTTTGAGCTAGGCGAAATTAGAATTTGCTCTTATTTCACTAATACAGTGTAAGTTTGTGTTTTCTGTGTAAAGGCATTCTCATTTAGAGGAAACACAATCAGCTATTCCACTTTGGAAACTATAAATTAGTTTCTAATCAGAATGAGAGAATCCATTAGTGTATTATTAACATGTTTCCAGGACTTTAATCACTAATTTTCATGTAATACTGAGAAAAATAATTATGACAAACTTGAAGACCTTCAATAAATATTTGTTGATGGGCTTGATCAATTAATATAAATTTAATTGAGAAACTACTTTGAACCAAGGCTTGAAAGAGGTACATGGAAGACTCAAGATAAAACAGTGACTGGATCAATCTTATAAAGAAATTTAAAGATTAGCTTGTGCAGAAAGGATTGATGCAGCCTCAAATAATTGATTAACAACTATGCAAAACAAAATAAAAGTAGGTGTTAAAGTTCTGCATTCAATTTAGAAAATCAGAGAACTGAAAAAAAATCCTGAGAGCAATTCATGGGGAAAAAGATAAACAGACAGAGATAGAGATCCAGGAGAAACCCACTAGTTTTAACTCAAAAAGTAAAATTCAGACACGGATGGAAAATCCTCTGGGTTTTTTTCTCCATTTTCCTTCATTCACTTGACTTAACCAAGTGCCTGCTTAATAAAAAAAATATATAAATATTATAAATAAAATATACATAAGAGCCAAAATCAAATAATGTATTAATCAAGATGCTTGTAATAAAACCAAAGTTACTCAGCACATGAATAACCACAAAAATTTCAACTCATATGAAGAAAAACAATTTAAAAATGCCAATGACAAGGTAAAACAGATTTTTGAATTATCTGACAAGGTATTTAAAGCAGCTATTATTATGGTGCTCAAACAAAAAATTATAAATATTCTTAAATCAGTATAAGACAGAAAGAATCAGCAAAGAAACAGAGAAAAGCCAAATGGAAAATTTAGAACATAAAATGCTATAATCAAAATTACAAAACTCACCGGAGAGGCCCAATAATATGAAGATAACAAAGAGTTAGTGATTTTCAAGATAGATCAATAGAAAGTATCCAATGAGAGTAACAGAAAGAAAGAAGACTGAAAAAATTAATGGAGCCTCAGGAACCTGTAAAACAGAAAGAGGAGCTAATGTTCATACCATTGGAGTCCCAGAAATGGAGAAGAAACCGTGTGGTAATGAAAACAGTTGAAGAAATATGGTTAACTGCTTACTAAGTTTGATGAAAGATATTAACAAGCAGAGTCAAAAAACTGGGAAAACTCTGAACAAGATAAAACCAAAAAAATCTGTGTCCAGACACATCATAATCAAACTTTTGAGAACTAGAAAGCAGTCAGAGAAAAATGACATATTGGTTACAGGAGAAAAATTATTCAAATAACTGTAGATTTCTCATTAGAAACTACTGAGGGCTAAAGAAATGGCACTTTTTTTTTCAAGTGCTAGAAAGTAAAGAATTGTCAACTCAGTATTCTATATCTGACTAGAATATTATTCAGAAATAACGGTGAAATAAAGGTATTCTCAGATGAAGAAATACTAAAGGAATTCACAGCCAGCAGATTGCTCTGAAAGTATGACTAAAGGAATTTCTTGAAGCAGAGAAGAAATGATATGAGGAAATTTTGAACATTATGAAGAAGGAAGAAACAACGGAAAGAGCAAAATTATGGGCAAATATCTCAATCAGTCCATTGTTCCATGTCCAGTTTTAACTGTTGCGAGTGGGAATTAAGATTTCCAGGAGAAATATCAACAATCTCAGATATGCAGATGATACCACTCTAATGACAGAAGATAAGAACTACAGAGCCTCTTAATGAGGGTGAAAGAGGAGAGTGAAAAAGCTGACTTAAAACTCAACATTCAAAAAACTAAGATCATGGCCTCCACTCCCATCACTTCATAGCAAATAGATGGGGGAAAAGTGGAAACAGTGACAATTTTCTTGGCCTCCAAAATCAGTGCGATCGGTTACTATAGCCACAAAATTAAAAGATGCTTGCTCCTTGAAAGAAAAGCTATGACAAAAGTAGACAGCATATTAAAAAGCAGAGACATCACTTTGCTGACAAAGGTCCATATAGTCAAAGCTATGTTTTTTCCAGTAGTTATGTACTGATGTGCGAGTCAGACCATAAAGAAGGCTGAGCACTGAAGAATCAATGCTTTCAGATTGTGGTGCTGGAGAAGACTCTTGAAGGTCCTTTGGACATCAAGGGGATCAAACAAGTCAATCCTAAAGGAAATCTATTCTGAATATTCATTGAAATGACTGATGCTGAAATCACAATATTTTGGCCACCTGATGTGAAGAGTTGACTCATTGGAAAAGTTCCTGAGGCTGGGAAAGACTGAGGGCAAGACGAGAAAAGGGCAACAGAGGATGAGACGGTTAGTTGGCATCACCAACTAAATGGACATAAGTTTGAGCAAACTCCAGGATATAGTGAAGAGCAGGGAAGCCTGACATGCTGCAGTCCATGGGGACACAAAGAGCCAGAAATGATTTATCGACTGAACAACAATGGACAAATATAATAGACAGTTCTTTTCTGGAGTTCTTTAAAATATGTTTGACTGTTGAAAGCAAAAATATAGAATTATGTGATGCTACTGTTGATGTAAATAGATGCAATATATATGAAAACAGCAACATAAAAGGGGGAGTATAAAGTTCATGTATGGTGATAAGGTTTCCACATTCCACTTCAAGTAGCAAAATATTAATTCTAGATATACTGTGAAATAGATGAGTCTGTATTTTGTAATCCTTAAAGTAACTACTTTAAAAGTTATACAAAAAAATATAGTCAAAATTACAATAGATAAAACAAAATGGAAAACTGAACAATATTCAAATAATCCAAAAGAAGTCATGAAAGGGGAAACAGAGGAGAGAATGATGGGTGGTATAGATTTTCAATAGGGAGGATTTAAGATCTTATTTTAAATTTGCATTTGATTTGCTATTTGGGGAATTTGGGGGTGTTACAAGCTTTCCTCATTTTTATGTACCTTATTGTTGTTGTTCAGTCCTTCAGTCTTTTGTGACCCCATGGACTGCAGCATACCAGGCTTCCCTGTCCTTCACCATCTCTTTCCAGTGTTGCTCAAACTTATGTCCATTGAGTCGGTAATGCCATCCAACTATCTCATCCTCTGTTGTCCCCTTATCCTCCTGCCCTCAATCTTTCCTAGCATCAGGGCCTTTTCCAATGAGTCAGCTCTTTGCATCAGGTTACATTCTATGGGATAGCAGAGGGTTGGACATGACTAAGTGACTAACTAAACTTACACCTAAAGCAACTAGAAAAAGAAGAACAACAACAACAAAAAAACAACCCAAAGTTAATAGAAGGAAATAAATCCTAAAGACCAGAGCAAGAATAAATGAAAAAAATGAAAGCAACTATAACAAAGATCAATTAAACTAAAAGCTGGTTCTTTGAGAAGATAAAAGAAGTTGACAAACCATTAGCCAGAATCATCAAGAAGAAAAGGGAGAAGACTCAAATTAATACAATTAGAAATGAAAAAAGAGAAGTTTCAACAGATAATACAGACATACAGAATATCCTAAGAGGCTACTATGAATAGCTATATGCCAATAAAATGGACAACCTGGAAGAAACAAATTCTTAAAAAAACTGAACCAGGAATAAACAGAAAATATGAACAGAATCACAAACACAGAAATCGAAACTAATAAAAAACCTTCCAACAAACAAAAACCCAGAGTCATATGATTCCTCAGGCACATTCTACCAAAAGTTTAGAGAAGAACTAAAACTTATCCTGCTCAAACTTTTCCAGAAAATTGCAGAGGAAGGAAAACTCCTAAACTGGTTCTTGGATGCCACCATTACCCTGATATGAAAACCAGACAAAGATGCCACCAAAAAAAAAAAAAAAAAGATCAATATCACTGATGAACATAGATGCAAACATCCTTAATAAAATTCTAGCAAAAAGAACCCAACAACATAATAAAAGGATCACACATCATGATTAAGTGGGCTTTAGCCCAGAAATGCAAGTACTCTTCAATATACAAAAATCAATGTGATTTGTATATATTAACAAATTGAAAGACAAATCTATATGATCATCTCAATAGATGCAGAGAATCAGTGAGCTTCCCTGTGGCTCAAATGGTAGAGAACCTGCCTGCAATGCAGGAGACATGGGTTTGATCCCTGGGTCAGGAAGATCCCCTGGAGAAGGGAATGACAACCCACTTCAGTGGTGGCTCAGAAGGTAAAGCGTCTGCCTGCAATGTGGGACACCTGGGTTCGATTCCTGGGTAGGGAAGATCCCCTAGAGAAGGAAATGGCAATCCACTCCAGCACTCTTGCCTGTAAATTCCCATGGACGGAGGAGCCTGATAGGTTACAGTCCATGGGGTCACAAAGAGTTGGACACAACTGAGCGACTTCACTTCAATATCCTTGCTTGAAGGATTCCACAGACAGAGGAGCCTGGTAGGCTATACTCCATGGGGTCACAAAGAGTCAGGCATGACTGAGTGACTAACACACACACATAGATGCAGAGAAAGTTTTTGACAATATTCAACACCCATTTACAATAAAAATTCTCCAGAAAGTAGACATAGAAGGAACATGCTGCAATATAATAAAGGCCATATACAACAAACCTACAGCAAACATTATTCTCAGTGGTGAAAAGCTGAAAGCATTTTTTCTAAAACCAGAACCAAGACAAGGGTGCCCACTCTCACCACCATTATTCAACATAGTTTTGGAAGTCCTAGCCACAGCAATCAGAGAAGAAAAAGAAATAAAAAGAATCCGGATTGGAAAAGAAGAAGTAAAACACTCACTGTTTGCAGAGGACATGATTCTTTACATAGAAAACCCATAAAATGCCACCAGCAAATTACTAGCACTAATCAAAGAATATTGTAAAATCACAAGATATAAAATTAATTCTCAGAAATCCCTTTCATACCTATACACTAACAATGAAAAATCAGAAAGAGAAGGAAACAATCCCTTTCACCATTGCAAAATAATAATAATAATACTGAGGAACAAATTTACCTAAAGAGACAAAAGACCTGTATGCAGAAAAACATAAAACACTGATGAAAAGAAATTAAAGATAACACAAACAGATGGAGAGATACACCATGTCCTTTGACTGGAAAAATCAATATTGTGAAAATGACTATATTACCCAAAGCAATCTATAGATTAAATGCAACCCCTATCAAACTACCAATAGTATTTTTCACAGAACTAGAATAAAAAAATTCAGTGGAGACACAAAAGACCCTGACTAGCCCAAGAAATCTTGAGAAAGAAAAATGAAGCTAGAGGAATCCAACCTTTCTTACTTCAGACTTTACTACAAAGCTATAGTCATCAAGATAGTATGGTACTGGCACAAAATGAAAATATAAACCAATGCAACAAGGTAGGAAGCCCGGAGATAAATCCATACAACTATGGGCACCTTATCTTTGACAAAGGAGGCAAAAATATACAATGGAGCCAAGACAGTCTCTTCAGTAAGTGGTGCTGGAAAAACTGGGCAGCTACATGTAAAGGAATGAAATTAGCACACTTCCTAACACCATACACAAAAATAAACTCAAAACAGATTAAAAATCTAAATGGAAGGCCATATACTATAAAACTATTAGAGGAAAACATAGGCAGAACACTCTGACATACATTACAGCAAGATCTTCTACAACCCACCTTCTAGAATAATGGAAATAAAAACAAAAATAAACAAATAGGACCTCATTAACTGTAAAAGCTTTTGCACGATGAAGGAAACTATAAGCAAGGTGAAAAGACAGCTTTCATAATGGGAGAAAATAATAGCAAATGAAGCAACTGACAAAGAATTAATCTCAAAAATATACAAGCAGCTCATGCAGCTCAATATCAGAAAAATAAACGACCCAATCAAAAAGTGGTCAGAAGACCTAAAGAAGAAGACCTTCTTCTCCAAAGAAGACATACAGATGGCCAATAAACATAAAAAGATGCTCAAAATCACTCATTATTAGAGAAATGCAAATCAAAGCCACAATGAGGTACCATCTCACACTGAATGGCCATCATCAAATTGTCATCATTAAAAAACCTACAAACAATAAACACTGGACAGGATGTGGAGAAAAGGGAACACTCTTGCACTGTTGGTGGGAATGCAAACTGATACAACCACTATGGAGAACAGTATGGAGATTCATTAAAGACCTAGGAATAAAGCTTCCATATGACCCAGCAATTCCACTACTGAGCATATATCCTGAGGAAACCAGAACTGAAAAAGATACATGCATCCCAATGCTCATTGCAGCAAATATTTATAGCTAGGACGTGGAAGCAACCTAGATGTCCATTGGCACATGAATGGATAAAAAAGTTGTGGTACATATACACAATGGAATATTACTCAGCTATAAAACAGAACACATTTGAGTCAGTTTTAATGAGGTGGATGAACCTGGAGCCTATTATACAGAGTGAAGTGAGTCAGAAAGAGAAAGACAAATACTGTATATTAATCCATATATATGTGGAATCTATAAAAATGGTACTGACGATCCTACGTCCAGAGAGGCAAAGGAGACACAATCATAAAGAAAAGACTTTTGAAAAAAAAGAAAAGACTTTTGGACACAGTGGGGAAAGGAGTGGGTGGAATGATTTGAAAGAATAGCATTGAAACATATATATTACCATAGGTAAAATAGATAGCCAGTGGGAGTTTGATGTATGACACAAGGAACCCAAAGCCAGTGTTCTGTGACTCCTGGAAAGATGGGATGAAGAGGGAGGGGGATTCAGGAGGGAGGGGACACATGTATACCTATGGCCGATTCATGTTGTTGCATGGCAGAAAACACCACAATATTGTAAAGCAATTATCCTCTAATTAAAATAAATATTGTTTTTAAGTCTGCAAACAATAAATGTTGGATAGGGTGTGGAGAAAAGAGAACCCTTTTGCACTTTTGGTGGGAATGCAAATTGATACAATGACTATGGAGAACAGAATGGAGATTCCTTAAAAACCTAGGAATAAAACTACCATATAACCCAGCAATCCCACTACTGGGCATATACCCTGAGGAAACCATAACTGAAAAAGACACATGTACCCCGATGTTCATTGCAGCACTATTTACAATAGCTAGGACATGGAAGCAACATAGATATCCAACAAGAGATGAATGGATAAAGAAGTTGTGGTACATATACAGAAAGGAATATTACTCAGCTAAAAAGGAATGCATTTGAGTCAG
>NW_011478399.1:2677-3897 GCF_000754665.1 Bison bison bison | reverse complement strand
ACTGAAACCACCTACCTTGGCCAGGCAAGATAGTAGCCACTTGCATGTGTGCATGCATGCTCAGTTGCTTCAGTCTTGTCCGACTCTTTGCAACCCTATGAACTGTAGCCATGGTTGGCTACATGGAAGGTTGTCACGCCTTCCTCCAGGGGATCTTCTTGACCCAGGCATCAAACCCACGTCTCTTGCATTGCAGGCAGGTTCTTGTCGCTGAGCCACTGGGAAAGCCCAGCCACTTGCATGAGTTATCTTCAACAGGAGACCCTGATAAGGAATGCAGAACTGACTAGCTACCACCAACCAAAAGAATTTGGGAAAGGTCAGAAGGAGAGAGGAGACTGCAGTTCATATATCCTACCAACTTCCCAGAATCCTTCTTGCTGGAATTCATCTTGGCTGAGCCATGTACACAATCAGAGTGCAAGGACCATGAGTCAGCATGACTGGCCAGAGACAACCTGGAAATCAATCCAATTACCATAAAATCCAAGACTGCAAGCCACATGGCAGAGCAGTTCTCCTGGGTTCCTTTACCCTGCTGATCTATGCTTGGGCACCCCTTCCCAATAAATTCTCTTGCTTTGTCAAAAAAATAAAATAAAATAAAAAGACAGTACCAAAAGAAAATAAATAATTAAATGGTAGACCTAATTCTGAACATTACTGGGTATTTATTCTAGAGAAATGAAAGCCATGTTCACACAACTACTCACATAAGAATATTTACAGCATCTCTATTTATAAATGCCAACAATTTGTAACAACTAGGATGTACTACAATAGGTAAATTGATATACAAACAGTCCATTCATACAATGAAATGCTACTCAACAATAAAATGGAAAGAACGACTTAGATAAATCTGAAGAATGTCATATTGAGTAAAAAAAAAAAAAAGTCCAGTCTCAAAAGATTACATGCTGTATGATTCTATTTTAATAACATTGTTGAAAATATCAAACTATAGGAACAGAAAACAGACCGGTGGTTGCCAGGGATTCAGAAGTAGAAGAAGGTGTAACTATAAAGAGGTGACACAACAGAATTTTGGGAAGTGATGAAGAGTTTTGTACACTGTTGTGATGGTTACACAAATACATACATGTGCTGTTGCTGCTGCTGCTTAGTCACTTCGGCCATGTCCGACTCTGTGCGACCCTATGAACTGCAGCCCGCCAGGTTCCTCTGTCCATGGGATTCTCTAGACAAGAGTACTAGAG
>NW_011478399.1:0-1877 GCF_000754665.1 Bison bison bison | reverse complement strand
TTTTTTTTACAATAGAACTATAAACTACAATCAATGTCATGAATTTCCTATTCTTCCCTCTAATAATATTTTATTCTAGTCCATCTTTGCATTAAAAAAATAGCCTCAATATTTCACTATAATACTGTAAATTATTTGGTATAGTTTCAATAAGTAATCAATCATCTGTATCACCATTATAAAGGAGAAGTTTGCATTTCAGCACATTATTAGGATTGCTACCTAGAATTTAGTGTTTTTCCAGCCATTAAGATGAGTATTTGTTAAAATGGAGATAGTTGAATGGAAACTGTCTATGGGCAGGTGGGGGCCCCTGATATATTGCTCTTAATTTGCAGTGTTTATGAACTTACTCCTTGGAAGTAAAGCTATGACAAACCTAGACAGTATACTAAAAAGAGATATTACTTTGCCACCAAAGGTTTGTATAGTCAAAGCTATGGTTTTTCCAGTAGTCATGTATGGATGAGGGAGTTGGATCATAAAGAAAGCTGAGCACTGAAGAATCGATGCTTTTGAACTGTGGTGTTGGAGAAGACTCTTGAGAATCCCTTGGACTGCAAGAATATCAAGCCAACAGACTGTCCTATACATCTGTGTCTCTTGCTGTCTTACATACAGGGTTATTGTTACCATCATTCTAAATTCCATATATATGCATTAGTATACTGTATTGGTGTTTTTCTTTCTGGCTTACTTCACTCTGTATAATCGGCTCCAGTCTCATCCACCTCATTAGAACTGATTCAAATGTATTCTTTTTAATGGCTGGGTAATACTCCATTGTGTATATGTACCACAGCTTCCTTATCCATTGATCTGCTGATGGACATCTAGGTTGCTTCCATGTCCTGGCTATTATAAACAGTGCTGTGATGAACATTGGGGTACACGAGTCTCTTTCAATTCTGGTTTCCTCGGTGTGTATGCCCAGTAGTGGGATTGTTGTGTCATAAGGCAGTTCTATTTTCAGTTTTTTAAGGAATCTCCACACTGTTCTCCAGAGTGGCTGTACTAGTTTGCATTCCCACCAACAGTGTAAGAGGGTTCCGTTTTCTCCACACCCTCTCCAGCATTTATTGCTTGTAGACTTTTGGATCTCAGCCATTCTGACTGGCGTGAAATGGTACATCAATGTGTTTTTGATTTGCATTTCTCTGATAATGAGTGATGTTGATCATCTTTTCATGTGTTTGTTAGCCATCTGTATGTCTTCTTTGGAGAAATGGCTGTTTAGTTCTTTGGCCCTTTTTTTTGATTGGGTCGTTTATTTTTCTGGAATTGAGCTGTAGGAGTTGCTTGTATATTTTTGAGATTAATTCTTTGTCAGTTTCTTCATTTGCTATCATTTTCTACCATTCTGAAGGCTGTCTTTTCACCTTGCTTATAGTTTCCTTCATTGTGCAAAAGCCTTTTATTTTAATTAGGTCCCATTTGTTTATTTTTGCTTTTATTTCCAACATTCTGGGAGGTGGGTCATAGAGGATCCTGCTGTGATTTGCTGGAGAAGGTTTTGCCTATGTTCTCCTCTAGGAGTTTTCTAGTTTTGGGTCTTACATTTAGATCTTTAATCCATTTTGAGTTTATTTTTGTGTATGGTGTTAGAAAGTGTTCCAGTTTCATTCTTTTACAAGTGGTTGACCAGTTTTCCCAGCACCACTTGTTAAAGAGATTGTCTTTTCTCCATCGTATATTCTTGCCTCCTTTGTCAAAGATAAGGTGTCCATAGTTGCGTGGATTTATCTCTGGGCTTTCTATTTTGTTCCATTGATCTGTATTTCTGTCTTTGTGCCAGTACCATACTGTCTTGATGACTGTGGCTTTATAGTAGAGCCTGAAGTCAGGCAGGTTGATTCCTCCAGTTCCATTCTTCTTTC
>NW_011478398.1:9793-10586 GCF_000754665.1 Bison bison bison | reverse complement strand
TAACTGGAATGGGAAAGATCGTGGATGGGAAGAAAGTTTAGCAGAAAAAAAGTCTCATTTTCAACACGTTGTTTGATACTACTGTGAGATATCAAAGTGGAGATTTCAAGAAAATATCTGGACATGAAAACCTGAAATACAAATTTGAAAATCATCTGCATAGGATGGTATTTGAATCCACAAGAACTGATGAACATTGCTAGGGAGAGAATGCAGCAAGAGAAGAGGGTCAGCATATGGAAGAATGCCAACACTTTTAGACTCAGTTATAGGATGAGAAGCCAACAAAGGAACCAGAGGTAGAGCAATAAGCTGAGGCAGGAACAAAAAACAGGAAAGACTAGTGTTACTGAAGGTACTATGGAATGAATTGTGTTCCTACAAAATTCCCATGTTGAAGCCTTAATATCTAATGTGATTGTATTTGGAGACAATTTCACAGACTGTATTTTGGTCTTTTAGGAAATAATTAAGGTTAAATGAGGTCAAAAGGATTGGGCCCTAATATAATAGGATTAATGTCCTCAAAAGATAGAGGAAGAGATACCAGGTGTCTCTCTCTCTCTATGCACAAGCACATGCTAAGCCGCTACTGTTGTGTCCGATTCTTTGTGACCCTTTGGACAGTAGCTTGCCAGGTTCCCCCTGTAGCTTGCCAGCTTGCCAAAGGATTCTCCAGGCAAGAATACTGGAGTGGGTTGCCATGCCCTCCTCCAGGGTCTTTCTGATCCAGGGATCTAAGTTGAGTCTCTATGTCTTCTGCATTGACAGGTGGGTTCTTTGCCACTAGAGC
>NW_011478398.1:9302-9693 GCF_000754665.1 Bison bison bison | reverse complement strand
TCATGATACCTGACTCTGAATTTTATTCAAAGTGTAGTAGAAAGTCACTGAACAGATCTAAGTAATAAAGTAACAAGATTCAATTAACATTTTTAAAAATCACTTTGCTGAGTGGGGAATGAATTAGGTGAGGCAAGAATGGAACCAGAGAGACCAGTTTGTATTCTGTTGCAGTGAGTCAGGTGTGGCTTGACTAAGATGGTGTCAGTAGAAGTCAAAGGTGGATTCCAGATACATGTTGACACTACAGTTGGCGTGAATGGCTGATGCAACTGTTTCAGGAAGGGGTAAGGCAAGAAGAAAGCAAATCAAGATTTCAGGGCAAGGAATCATGGAATTCACAGGTTTCTGGATAGAAAAATTGCGGATGGATACTGATGCTATTAACTGG
>NW_011478398.1:4476-5830 GCF_000754665.1 Bison bison bison | reverse complement strand
ATCAGAGAAGCAGAACAGTGGTTGAAGGATGACCTAGATTCAAAACTTATTTTCTTTAAAAGAATTGGAACTTGTAGAAGATAATTTATGCTAATGGAAATGATTGTATAGAAACAGAGAAATTGACACAAAAGAGAGAGGGACTAACAAATTCAAAGAGCAAGTGTCCTGAGAAGTAAGAAGGATAACCTTCAAAACATATGTTGAGACACTGGTCTTTGGTAGGAGGAGGGATGCTTACTCAGTTGTAACAGAAAGTAAGAGGAAAATATGGGTGAAGGTACAGATAGGATTTTAGACTTGATGGTGGAAAGAAATGGGAGTTTTCTGTAATGGTTTCTATTTTCTCAGTAAAATACTAATCATATCCAGATTAAAACATGGCCCCAAAAGATACATGAACTGCAATGTTCATTGCAACACTGTTTACAATAACCAAGACATGGAAAAAATCTAAATGTCCATTGACAGAGGAATGGAGAAAGATGTCATGTGTGTGTGAGTGTGTGTGTGTGTGTGTGTGTGTGTAGATATAAAGTATTATTCAGCCATTAAAAAATGAAATAAAGCCATTTGCAGCAACATAGATGGACCTAGAGAGTGTCATACTGAGTGAAGTATGTCAGACAGAAAAGGGGAAATATCATATGACATCCCTTATATGTGGAATATAAAAAGAAATTATATAAATGAACTTACTTACAAAACAGAAAGAGACTCACAGACTTGGAAAATGAACTCATGAAAGGGATAGTTGGGAAGGAGAAGGGATAGTTAATGGGAAGGGGTAGTTAAGGACTTTGGGAAGGTCATGTACACACTGTATATTTAAAATAGATAACCGAAAAAAACTTATTGTATAGCACATGGAACTCTACTCAATGTTATGTGCCAGCCTGGATGGCAGGGGAGTTTGGGGGAGAATGGATACATGTATATATATGGCTGATTCCCTTCACTATTCACCTGAAACTATCACAACATTGTTAGTTGGCTATACCCCAATACGAAATGTTTTAGGTGTTAAAAAAAATAATTTAAAAATACAAATCAAGGTCAACACATGGGATCGAAAGTAAAGATAGAGATTATGAGAGACTTGGTGAGAGAGAAAAAGGTTTGCAATAGTGTCAATGGGAAGAGATGAATTGAAGCCTTCTAGAGAAACATTCCATGGTGGCTCAGATGGTAAATAATCTGCCTGCAATGCAGAAGACCTGGGTTTGATTCTTGAGTTGGGAAGATTCCTTGGAGAAGGAAATGGCTACCCACTCCAGTATTCTTGCTTGGAGAATTCCATGGACAGAGGAGCCTGGAGAGCTACAGTCCATGGGGTCGCAAAGAGTCGGACACA
>NW_011478398.1:0-1319 GCF_000754665.1 Bison bison bison | reverse complement strand
ACGACTGAAGTGACTTAGCAGCAGCAGCAGCAGCAGCAGCAGCAGCAGAGTAAAGCAGAGAATTTATATTTTTAACAAGTTTCCAGATGAGGCTAATGCTTACACATAATGTTAACCATGTTTCAATAATCATCAATTTGGATTATAGCTACCATCACAAAAAATTCTGCATTGCTTGTTCTTGCACACTTATTTCAAGCACTTCTATTTTGTGGTAGCAGTGAGGAGGGAGTGTGAGGAGTAGAAAACGATTGCACCTGAAGTAGATTTCAGACTTCTGGTACCATTGCAGCATTCATACCATATAATGCACAAGGTGAAAAACACGCATGCGATATTTGCTGGTGTTTGATGCTGTTTCTTTCTGTCCTTTATTTGGGCCCATCTTTGCATGAAATGTTCCCTCGGTATCTCTAATTTTCCTGAAGAGATCTCTTGTCTTTCCCATTCTATTGTTTTCCTCTATTTTTTTGCACTAATCACTGAGGAAGGCTTTATTATCTCTCCTTGCTATTCTTTGGAGCTTTGCATTCAAATGGGTCTATCTTTCCTTTTCTCCTTTGCTTTTCACTTCTCTTCATTTCTCAGCAATTTGTAAGGCCCCGTCAGACAACCATTTTGCCTTTTTGCGTTTCTTTTCTTGGGGATGGTCTTGATCACTGCCTCCTGTACAATGTCATAAACCTCCATCCATAGTTCTTCAGGCGCTCTATCAGATCTAATTCTTTGATGGGAACAATAAAGGACAGAAACAGTATGGACCTAACAAAAGCAGAAGATATTAAGAAGAGGTGGCAAGAACACACAGAAGAACTATACAAAAAAGATCTTTATGACCCAGATAACCACAATGGTGTGATCACTCACCTAGAGCCAGACATCCTGGAATGTGAAGTCAAGTGGGCCTTAGGAAGCATCACTACAAATAAAGCTAGTGGAGATGATGGAATTCCAGTTGAGTTATTCAAATCCTAAAAGATGATGCTGTGAAAGTGCTGCTCTCAATATGCCAGCAAATTTGGAAAACTCAGCAGTGGCCACAGGACTGGAAAAAGTCAGATTTCATTGCAATCCCAAAGAAAGGCAATGCCAAATAATGCTCAAACTACTGCACAATTGCACTCTTCTCACATGCTAGTAAAGTAATGCTCAAAGTTCTCCAAGCCAGGCTTCAACAGTACATGGACCATGAACTTCAAGATGTTCAAGCTGGTTTTAGAAAAGTCAGAGGAACCAGAGATCAAATTGCCAACATCCATTGGATCATCGAAAAAGCAAGAGAGTTCCAGAAAAACATCTACTTCTGCGTTATTCACTAT
>NW_011478397.1:14314-14969 GCF_000754665.1 Bison bison bison | reverse complement strand
TCATGGTTCTAAGTAAGGCAGATCCACTGATATATTGGGTTCAGACAGTAAAGAATCCATCTGCAATGAGGAAGAACTGGGTTCAATCCCAGGGTTGGGAAGATCCCCTGGAGAAGGAAACGGCTACCCACTCCAGTATTCTGGCCTGGAGAATTCCATGGATAGAGGAGCCTGGCATGGACAGAGGTGTCCATGGTGTTGCCAAGAGTCAGACACGACTGTGCTCATTTCACTCATTCCCTCTCTGATACATTTGCCCCTCAGAGGACACTTCTCAGTGTCTGGAGATATTTTTGGCTTTCACAATTAAGGGGATTTTACTGGCATCTAGTAACAGGGATGCTGCTAGATGTCCTTCGATGTACAGGACAGATCCCACATCAAAACTTATCAGAACTCAAATGTCAATAGTGCTGAAGCTGAGAAAGCCTGCTGCTGCTGCTGCTGCTGCTGCTAAGTCACTTCAGTCGTGGCTGACTCTGTGCGACCCCAGAGACAGCAGCCCACCAGGCTCCGCTGTCCTTGGCATTTTCCAAGTAAGAGAACTGGAGTGGGTTGCCATTGCCTTCTCCAATGCATGAAGGTTAAAAGTGAAAGTGAAGTCACTCAGTCATGTCCGACTCTTTGCGACCCCATGGACTACAGCCTACCAGGC
>NW_011478397.1:8420-10761 GCF_000754665.1 Bison bison bison | reverse complement strand
TCGATGTATCTGATTCATTGATTGATTCTTCTTTAAGTTTTATCACACTTCATATGCTTATGAGATACTTTGTTGGTTCAGTTATTGCAAATTGCCCTAAATCATTCGATTTATGCTTCATTTACCATTGGTTTTGGAGAGCAATAGAACTTATTAAACTGGTAATATTAAAAGACAGTTTATGAATTATAAAACTAACTTCTAAAGCCTAAGTTTCATATTGATGATTTGAAAAATTTTAAGTTGATCTGGTGATATATTGGAAATTTCTGTAGTGATTATTGCATGAAATATAGACTTGAAAATGATCATTCAGTTGAGGAGGAGACATGGCACCTCGACTTTGGCAGCTTCACTTTTATACGTTTACGTATTTTGAAAAGTGAGCATCCTTTGAGCATTTGATAGAACCCTGTTATCTAGTAGTGGTCCATACAGTGGCCGTAATTTCTAGTTTCCTCAAATCTTTACACCATCCTGCTCTGTCAGTTGTTATTTTCTTCTTTCAAGCCTGTTGCTGTTTTACCTTTCCTACCACTTAACTTTTTTTTCATTTTCACGTTTCTTCCTTCTCTGTTCCCTGTTAATGTCAGGTTGTTCTGTGGACTCCGTTCGCATTTATTTTGAGCAAATTGATTCTTGGGGTCCAGTCTTCTAGAGCTCCTAAAGGTCTCTGAGACATATCCATCAGCCATTTCAGACTCAGGATGAGATTCATGTTTTATTTTTTCAGGAGACATTTTGTAAATGTAGGAATAACTGTTAGCCAAATGGAAGCCCAGTTTCTATCATAGTTGCATCCCTTTATGTAACCGTTTTCTCATTTCATGAAGTTTGTTGTTTTACCTTCCAGCTGATGATGGAGAGCAATTGTTGGTTATTTTTCCTTCTATAGGTACTATTTGGAGCTTATATACTGTTTATGATAAAAAAAAATACCAGTATTATATATGTTATTGGAAAAATGTGTAATTTAGAAATGTTGTTGTATAAAACTTTTTGAAAGATTCTTAAGGATCTTGCTTCATGTATTTCACAAAATCAAAACTGATTTCTTCCCGATGTTAAAAAACCAGAAGAAAACATATATATTTTTTTAACTTTATTGGTGGAATCATGACAGAAAATCCATGTGGATTCAGGCACTTAATTTTTAAACTTCAAAGAAAAACAACACCATGTTAAGGAAAACAGACAAACTTAGAAAAACTATTGGTAGCATGCAGGATGAAGAATTAGTAGATTTTAAAATGTAAAAGCAATTTACACAATAGAAAGACAGAGACAAATGTCCCACTAAACAAATAAACAGGAAATTTTACAGAGATATGGTAATAAATACATTAAAATGTCCAATGTACAAATAATTTTAAAAGTTAGTTAAAATGTAATAAAGTTTCATATCTCAAATTGGAAGGACAGCATTGAAAGGATCATTAATATCAGATTAATTAGATTCTGAGAAGTTGAGCACACTGCTGAGAGTTGGGCATGTTCATATAGGAAAAACACAATTTAATATCTCTTGTCTTAGAGGAAAATGAAGACATTTATATAAAATTTCAAATCACATATCACTTGACTCTGTAGTTCCATTTCTGCCAAGCAAGCCTAAGAAAATAGAGTCAGGCAAGGAAGGAAACATGACAAGGACATTCATTGTATATCTCTCAATTATAGATGGAAATAAACTAGGATTGATATGGTGTAAATTAAATCAATTATGTTCTACTTTTGAAATGGAACATTATAAAACCATTTAAAAGAACAAATGCCTTGTAACAGTTAACAAGGTAAGACAACCACAATATATTTTTTTCACTAAAATCAAAAGAAAACAGAAGCAAAAAAATCTGACCTAGATTGTAAAACAATATATGGACTAGGTCCCCATATTACACTTTTACAAAATGTAATTTTATGTATAACAGACTGTGTCTATGTTTGGGGAGGGGGATTTACTTTGTAATTTAGCTTTATCATTTTAATGTTTGTGATTAAAATACATAGGTTAAAATTGATATTAATAATACCACCTTTATTTTTATCTAAGCATCATTAGCTTTATCTGTGTACTTGCTTGTTTTATTTGGCGTGGGATGAATATCTTTAGAGAATATATCTTTGGTATATTTTTGTCTTATCTAATGAAACTATGACACAGGTACATTGCTGCTAAGTCACTTCTGTCTTGTCCGACTCTGTGTGACCCCATAGATGGCAGCCCACCAAGCTCCCCCGTCCCTAGGATTCTCCAGGCAAGAACACTGGAGTGGGTTGCCATTTCCTTCTCCAATGCATGAAAATGAAAAGTGAAAGTGAAGTCGCTCAGTCGTGTCTT
>NW_011478397.1:4430-5809 GCF_000754665.1 Bison bison bison | reverse complement strand
AAGTATCTTCCACGCTGCTCCCACTACAACTCCAACAACAACAGGAGCGGAAACGATGTTTTATTTGTACTCACACTTCTTTGTTGTTCCCTGAGGCAAACACCTTCTATTCTGCTACCCCACTTTCCCAGGTCAGAATTTTTAAAAGCAAACCTGAAGCATTCAAGTATTTAACATATGATTCTTTAACTTCTTTGAGCTTTTCAGTGTGTGGTGTGGTAAAGAATCCAACTGCCAATACAGGAGACATAAAACACACATATTAGATCCCTGGGTTGGAAAGATCCCCTGGTGAAGGAATTGACAACCCACTCCAGTGTTATGGCCTGGAAAAGGCGAGACAGAGGAGCTTGGTGGGCTATAACCCATGTGGTCACAAAGAGTCAGACACGACTGCGTGACTGAGCAACTGAGCCCACACATTTAATTTTTTTAACACAAATCAACACTGGTAGGGATAAAGAGTTTATTTGAAAGAGTTCTAGTGACATTCAACACAGAAATCACATACATAAAAGGTTCTGCTACTGCTGCTGCTAAGTCACTTCAGTCGTGTCCGACTCTGTGTGACCCCATAGACGTCAGCCCACCAGGCTCTCCTGCCCCTGGGATTCTCCAGGCAAGAACACTGGAGTGGGTTGCCATTTCCTTCTCCAATGCATGAAAATGAAAAAGTGAAAGTGAAGTCGCTCAGTTGTGTCCGACTCTTAGCGACCCCATGGACTGCAGCCTACCAGGCTCCTCCATCCATGGGATTTTCCAGGCAAGAGTAATGGAGTAGGGTGCCATTGCCTTCTCCGATAAAAGGTTTTAAAAAAAGTGAAAAGGTAGTATTTAATAATAGCAAATAATATGACTTTCAAATTCCACTCAAAGATTTTAAAGAATAGGCACTATTCTGTTCCATGAAAAGCTAAAGTGTCATCAGGAAATTAGTAGGGCATAAACTTACTTTAGCATAAACATAATTGTTATTTAATTTTCTTTCTAAGCACCTTGAACTTATGGGGATTCAATTTTAAGGGCTTTGGAGATTGAAATTGTTTAGTTACATTCCTGAGGGGAGGGAGTGTTTGGGTCATTATCATTGCTCTGATAAATTAGGAAAATAATGCTAATAAAATGTGGCATTTGAACATGTATCCTGTAAAAGCTTCTTGAAGACAACCTCTCCTTTAATATGAAAAACTAGGTAAGATTTTTTAAAAATTTAAATCAACAGCATTTTATGTAATGTTGAAAATTACCTGCTTATTCATTTGGAAGTGATCATTTTACAAGATGAGGATATGAATCACTTTCTAAACATACAAGTGAAGATTTGCACTTACAAGGAATTAAAGACAGAATACACTGGCAAGTGCTGACATTGTATTTAT
>NW_011478397.1:0-692 GCF_000754665.1 Bison bison bison | reverse complement strand
TAGTTTGAACATTCTCTGGCATTGCCCTTTATTGAAATTGGATTGAAAACTGACCTTTTCCAGTCCTGTGGCCACTGCTGAGTTATCCAAATTTGTTGGCGTATTGAGTGCAGCACATTCACAGCATCATATTTAAGGATTTGAAATAGCTCAGCTGGAATTCCATCACCTCCACTAGCTTTGTTCCTTGTAATGCTTCCTAAGGCCCAGTTGACTTCTCACTCCAGGATCCCTGGCTCTAGGTGAGTGACCACACCATCATGGTTAATCTGAGTCATTAAGATCTTTTATATATAGTTATTCTGTGTATTCTTGCCACCTCTTCTTAATATCTTCTGCTTCTGTTAGGTCCTTACAATTTCTGTCCATTATCGTGCCCATCCTTGTATGAAATGTTCCCTCGATATCTCCTGTTTTCTTGAAGAGAACTGTAGTCTTTCCCAGTCTGTTGTTTTCCTCTATTTCTTTGCATTGTTCATTTTAAAAGGTCTTCTTATCTCTCTTTGCTATTCCTGGAAGTCTTCATTCAGTTGGGTATATCCTTCCCTTTGTCCTTTGCTCTTCACTTCTCTTCTTTCATCAGCTATTTGTGAAACCTCCTCAGACAACCACTTTGCCTTCTTCAGTGCAGTAACTTTCTCTAATCCTGTGCCACAAGATATAGAGAAATCATTCTTCCTCGTTTTAAAAAT
>NW_011478396.1:9039-10029 GCF_000754665.1 Bison bison bison | reverse complement strand
TGAGCGTCCTGCAGGCTGCCAGACAGTGTGACAGGGGCCATTTTTCTTCCCTCCCACTCTCCAGACTCTGGGTTGATCTTGAAAGGCAGCTGGGAAGCCAATACGCTCGCATCCCCAGACTGGCCCTCCACCAGGCTCAGGAGGGAATCCTCCTCAAGCAGGTAATTTGGGGGGCCTTGGGAAGTCCATCCATGCTCAGGAAATTCTAGTGCCCTCTTGGCCCATTGAAAGCTCTTGGCTCACTGTCTATGCATGGTGATATGGCTTTTCTGCCCACTTAGGGCCTGCTGTCCACAAATATTGGCACAGCTGAGCTCACATGCACACAAGTATACTCTGGTCTGTCCACAACAACTTTGTGTCATTGTTTAAAAATGCTTGTGACTGTGGGTTGTGAGGGATGGTTAACACCCAGGCAGGGGGCCCCAAATGTGCAGATATAATGACCCTCCAAGAAGGCAACTTAGAGGAATAGGCCAGCAAAGGGGAACTGAACAACCAGGGGCCTGCCTATTGGAGCTCATCGTAGAAGCAGACAAGGAGAGGGAGAAGCCCCAGCCCACTAGGGCGATCAGGGCATCATCTCAGGCCTGAGCTGCCTGTGGAAGCAGTGTGGCCCTGCAGACAGAGTGGCAGTTCTGGAAGCTGAGTCATCTGCCTTCAGATCTTGTACCAGCCCCTCTCACAAAACTCAGTGCCTCAAAGTTATTGATTGCAGCATTGTTCATAATTGCAAATATCGAAAACAATTTCAATGCCACGGGAGAGTGATTGAAGACGCTGCAGCACACATCCACACAAAGGAGTGCTACGCAGCTCTACAAATGAATAAGGAAGATCTCTAGGAACTGATATGGAGTGATTTGCAAGCTATACTATGAAGCGAGAAAAAAAAAGCACAGAGGTGTGTTTACAGAATGCTACTTTTCATGTAAGAAAAAAGATACAAGAAAACATTTATGCATCTGCTCATCTGTGATGCAAAAAATG
>NW_011478396.1:3112-5323 GCF_000754665.1 Bison bison bison | reverse complement strand
GCACCATTTCCACTGTTCAGTTTGCCCAGCTGAATGAATATACATGTACTAGAAGTAGGGCTGCCCCTACCACACTGGAAGGCAGTAGAGACCTGGGGCTCACACGTTCACTTCTGATTCCTTTCCTTCTACAAGCAAACCCTGGTGCCTCATGAAGAGAGCTGAAATCTCCCTCCCCCCACTCCACACACAGTACCCTGAGCCTCCGGCCCTTTACCTGAATCCACCTTTCCATTTCATGCCCCTACCTGGATCTTCTCTCTGAAAAAAATCATTCTTTAGGAGGAACTGTGCCAAAAGTGAGTTAATATTCCCCATGTCAAAATCACACATTTCTTGTGCTTTTAAAATAATGCTACCCAAGGCAGGCAAAATTTCGGGAAAAGAGGCAGGTTGTAGGAACTTGGTGAAAATATAATCCTATCAAAAAGCAATTTGGCAATGTTCATCAAGAGCCTCAAAAGGACCGCACATTCTACCAAATAATTTCACTTCTGGGACAATATCCAAAGGAAGTCATCAAGAATGCAGAGTGATTTCTGCACAGATTGTTAAAAACCATGGATGAAACACTTGTGTAAGTGTGTGTTAGTTGCTCCGTCGTGTCCGACTCTTTGTAAAGCTATGGACTTCCCACCAGGCTCCTCTGCCCATGGGATTTCCCAGGCAAGAATACTGGAGTGGGTTGCCATTTTCTTCTCCAGGGGATCTTCCTGACTCGGGGATCAAGCCTGGGTCTCCTGCATCACAGGCGGAAGCAACCCCTACTAAAATGAGAGTAACTGGAGCTTTTAATAGGTATAAACTACCACACAGGGGGAAATGAGAGAGGAGAAAAATAGAAACAAAATTTTGAAAGCTGGAAAGCAAATAACTTGGCAGGACCAAAAGAACAGAATCCTAAGCTGGCAGCAAAGGATGCTGATGACCATCCCAATTTTCATCATGTGTATGTGTGCTCAGTCGCTCAGTCATGTCCGACTCTTTGCCACTCAGGCTCCTTTGCCACCCAGGCTCCTTTGTCCATGAGATTCTCCAGAGAACAGTGCTAGAGTGGGTTGCCATTTCCCTCTCCAGGAGAGCTTCTCAACCCAGGGATTGAACCCATGACTCTTAGGTTTCCTACATTAGCAGGTGGGTTCTTTACCACTAGTGCCACTTGAGAAGCCCTTCAATTTATATCACAAAATCTCTCAAAAGGTTGAGGAATTGATGGCTCTAGATCTCTCAGAAAGTGAAGGAGAAGGCTGAAATATGGATGAGTCTTAAAGGCCATGTTAAGAAGCAATTGGATCCCAGTTTTCTACCCTCACCCCGACATTTCATGGCCAGATAATGGCCAGGTGATGGCCAAGCTCCAAGCTCCAACAGATTAGAAGCTTCTTCCCTGAAGAGAGTCAATCCAAGGGTTTTCAGGGACTGCAGAGAGACTAGCACAGCAGGTCACCCTGAAAACTGGGGGCTCAAGGGCATGTGTGACAGTGGCTGTGCACTTCCCCCAAGGCAGGAGAACTGAAGAGTGAGCCTCATGGGAAAAGGCTAAAAGATCCCAACATCGGAAGCCCCTCAACCACCTCACCCAGCCCATGAGGTCACAGTTGGCAGACTTCATTGGCTGTTCAGGGCATCCAGTCATCTTTTTAGTTCCTCATTTCTTTCTCTTTTTTTCTAATATTATTTTTAAATCATTTAAGACTTTCAGAAAAGTTGAAAGAAGAGTACAAATAACCCCCATACACCCTGTGTTCATATTCCCAACTGTTAAATTTTTCCCTATGTTTGCTTTATCATTCTCTCCCTCTCCATCATCCCTCTCTCCCTCTCTCTGTCTCTGTCTTCCCCTATCTCTCTCCCCCACCACCCCTTTTCTCCAGTTTTTTCCTGAACACTTTTAAGGTAAATTGCAGATATGCCCCTAAATGCTTCAGAGTTTTTATCCTAAAAATAAAGTAAATGCTTATATAACCACAGTACAATTCTGAAAATCAGGGGATTAACATTGATACAATACTATTATCTACCTACAGGCCTTATTTAAATTTGGTCAATTTCTCCAATAATGTCCTTCACAGAAAACAAATTTTCTGGCCCAGGCTTATATATTGCATTTAATTGGCACATCTCTCTACTCTCCTTTAATCTAGAACAGTTTCTCAGCATCTGTGTGCCTATGTGTTTCATCACTTTGACATCTTTGAAGAGAAAAGGCTG
>NW_011478396.1:0-1543 GCF_000754665.1 Bison bison bison | reverse complement strand
GCAACAGTTAAAACTGGACATGGAACAACAGACTGGTTCCAAATTGGGAAAGGAGTACGTCAAGGCTGTATATTGTCAATGTGCTTATTTAACTTATATGCAGAGTACATCACACTAAACTCTGGATGAAGCACAAGCTGGAATCTAGATTTCTGGGAGAAATATCAATAATCTCAGATACACAGATGACACCACCCTTATTATAGAAAGTGAAGAACTAAAGAGCCTCTTGATGCAAGTGAAAGATGAGAGTGAAAAAGTTGGCGTAAAACTCAACATTCAGAAAACTAAGATTATGGCATCCGGTCCCATCACTTCATGGCAAATAGGTGGGGAAACAATGAAAACAGCGACAGACTATTTTTGGAGCTCTAAAATCCCTCCAGATGGTGACTGTAGCCATGAAATTAAAAAATGCTTCCTCCTTGGAAGAAAAGCTATAATGAACCTATACAGCATATTAAAAAGCAGAGACATTACTTTGCCAACAAAGGTCCGTCTAGTCAAAGCTATGGTTTTTTCCAGTAGTCATGTATGGATGTAAGAGTTGGACTATAAAGAAAGCTGAGTGCCAAAAAATTGATGCTTTTGAACTGTGGTGTTAGAGAAGACTCTAACAGTCTAAGAGTCCCTTGGACTGCAAGGAGATCCGACCAGTCCATCCTAAAGGAAATCAGTCCTGAATATTCATTGGAAGGACTGATGCTAAAGCTGAAGCTCAATCTCTAATCTTTGGCCACCTGATGCGAAGAACTGAGTCATTGGCAAAGACCCTGATGCTGGGAAAGATTGAAGGCAGGAGGAGAAATGGGATGACAGAGGATAAGATGGTTGGATGGCATCACCGACTTGATGGACATGAGTTTGAGTAAGCTCCGGGACATGCTAAAGGACAGGGAAGCCTGTCGTGCTGCAGTTCACAAAGAGTTGGACACAACTGAGTGACTGAACTGATTTTGGTGATCCAAACTTTTCCAGGTTTGACCAGTGGAAAAATTCCCAGGAACTAGGGCAAAACATCAGACTAAAAATGAGAGAAAAAATTAAAAATTTTAAATTAAAAACTAATTAAATTAGTCCAAGAGGTCCATCATCCAATAATAGGACTTCCAAAGAGGACACACACACAGACACAGACACCACACGGTGACATAGGGACACACACAAACACATATACAGAGACACAGACCCATATACCCAAACTCAGATACAGACACAAACATGGACACACACTGGAAGAAATCATCAACAAGAAACTTAAAGTTCCCAAAATGAAAGTGTTTACATTGGAAGAACTTTTGGAAAGCCCATTACAATGCATGACTGGTCAGAGCTCTAGGGACAAAGGAAAGACCCTACAAGATTCTAGAGGCTGGGGAGTGGGGCAGATGACCACATACAAAGGGTCAAGAGCCAGAAAAGCCTCATATTTCTCAACAGCACTAGAAGCCAGAAGCCAGCGACTTCGAATTTCTGAAAGCAACTTTTTCCCACCTTCAGTTCTCTACCCAAATTATCAGTCAGTTCTAAATCTGTTCAAACT
>NW_011478395.1:9493-10570 GCF_000754665.1 Bison bison bison | reverse complement strand
CGCTTAGGGTAAGGACTGGGCCTGAATGCCCTGAAGGCAATCTGAGAGAGCTAACGTGAGATAGCAATGCAAAACATGGGCTAGCCAGAGAGAGGGGAAAAAAAAATAAAAGAAAGAAAGAGGAGAGACAGAGAACTTTCTCACGAAAAGCACTAAGCTAAGGCACTGCCAGGCCCACTCACTGAACAAAGGACTGAGCAAATACCAGAGGAGAGCTAGCCTGCAGCGGACCGGCCCATCCCCCACCAGAGGCAGGGAGGCAGGCAGGTGACAGACAGAGCCAGAAGGCAAGGGGCAAACTCGGCCCCAGAGATGCCATCCTCTACCAAACTGCGAGCAGGCTCACAGTTGCTAACCAAGTCTTCCTGGGATAGTGGATGGTTGACACCTGCCACGGGGGTCGCAGCCAGAGATCAGCTCCCCAGAGGAGACACATGGCACACCTGAGATGGTGCTCCCGCTGCACGCCCAGGACACTGAGCAGCTGGGGCAAGGGAGGTGATAAGACACACCACCCCACCTGGGGAGTGTGTGCTCACCAAGCACCTGGTCGCCTGAGCTGCTTGGACCTGAGAAGGGCACAAAATGCAGGCCCAACAGAGTCTGTGCTTTTGTGGGGTACCCGAGAACCTAAACCTGAGCGGTTTAGACCTGGGAAGTTCATGCAACCCAGGGCCTGCCTTAGACAGTTCTCTGCAGAGCAACCTGGAGACTGAGCAGCATAGATAGGGAAAGCACACACACCTATGAGCAGGGGCAAACCCAGTGTGGCCCAGATACTGCAAGCACTCCCCCCACATGCCAGTGATATTTGTTTGCAGTGTTCCTCCCTCCCCGCAGCACAATTGAACAAGTGAGCCTAAATAAATGACCACCTTTGCTCCCTTGTGTCAGGGGAGAAGTTAGATACTGAAGAGACTTGCAAACAGAGGAAGCCAAAATAAACAAACAAGAGGGAACCGCTTTGGAAGTGACAGGTGTAATAGATTAAAACCCTGTAGTTAGCATTGGCTACATTGGAAGGGACCTATAGACCTTGAGAAGAAGTATAAGGTGGAACAAGGAACTATCTGAAAC
>NW_011478395.1:4558-5427 GCF_000754665.1 Bison bison bison | reverse complement strand
ATTACTCAGCTATTAAAAAGAATGCATTTGAATCAGTTCTAATGAGGTGGATGAAACTGGAGCCTAATATACAGAGTGAAGTAATCAGAAAGAAAACATCAATATAGTATATTAACAAATATATATGGAATTTAGAAAGATGGTAATGATAACCCTATATGTGAGACAGAAAAAGAGACACAGATATAAAGAACAGACTTTTGAACTCTGTGGGAGAAGGCGAGGGTGCGATGATTTGAGAGAATAGCATTGAATCATGTATATACCATATGTGAAATAGATGACCAGTGCAAGTTTAATGCATGAAACAGGGCATTCAAAGCCAGTGCACTGGGACAACCCAGAGGGATGGGAAGGGGAGGGATGTGGGAGGGCGGTTTGGGATGGGGGACACATGTACACCCATGGCTGATTAATGTCAATGTATGGCAAAAAAACACCAAAATATTGTAAAGTAATTAGCTTCCAATTAAAATAAATAAATTAATTTTTAAAAAAAGAAAAGACAGAGGAACCAGAGATCAAATTGCCAACATTTGTTGGATCATAGAAAAAGCAAGAGAATTCCAGAGAAACATCTACTTCTTCATTGACTATGCCATAGCCTTTGACAGTGTGGATCACAACAAAGTGTGGAAAATTTGTAACGAGATGGGGATATCAGACCACCTTACCTACACCCTGAGAAACCTGTATGCAGGTCAAGAAGCAACAGTTAGAACTGGACATGGAACAACATACTGGTTCCAAATTGGGAAAGGAGTACATCAAGACTGTATATTGTCACCCTGATTATTTACCTTATATGCAGAGTGCATCATGTGAAATGCTGGGCTGGATGAAGCACAAGCTGGAATCAAGATTGCTGG
>NW_011478395.1:0-659 GCF_000754665.1 Bison bison bison | reverse complement strand
TTGGCAAAGTGATGTCTCTGCTTTTTAATGCTGTCCAGATTGGTGATAACTTTCCTTCCAAGGAGTAAGTGTCTTTTAACTTCATGGCTGCAATCACCATCTGCCATGATTTTGGAGCCCCACAAAGTAAAGGCTGCCACTGTTTCCCCATCTATTTGCCATGAAGTGATGGGACTGGATGCCATGAGCTTCTGAATGTTGAACATTAAGCCAACTTTTTCACTCTCTTCTTTCACTTTCATCAAGAGGCTCTTTAGTTCCTCTTCACTTTCTGCCATAAGTGTGGTGTCATCTGCATATCTGAGGTTATTGAGATTTCTCCCGGCACTCTTGATTCCAGCTTGTGCTTCTTCCAGCCCAGCGTTTCTCATGATGTACTCTGCATATAAGTTAAATCAGTAGGGTGACAATATACAGCCTTGACATACTCCTTTTCCTATTTGGAACCAGTCTGTTGTTCCATGTCCAGTTCTAACTGTTGCTTTCTGAGCTGCATACAGGTTTCTCAAGAGGCAGGTCAGGTGGTCTGGTATTCCCATTTCTTTCAGAATTTTCCACTGTTCATTGTAAGCCACACAGTCAAAGGCTTTGGCATAGTCAATAAAGCAGAAATAGATGTTTTTCTGGAACTCTCTTGCTTTTTCAGTGATCCAGTGGAT
>NW_011478394.1:8167-9526 GCF_000754665.1 Bison bison bison | reverse complement strand
ACTTTGGCCACCTCATGTGAAGAGTTGACTCATTGGAAACAGACTCTGATGCTGGGAGGGATTGGGGGCAAGAGGAGAAGGGAACGACAGAGGATGAGGTGGCTGGATGGCATCACTGACTCGATGGACGTGAGTCTGAGTGAACTCCAGGAGTTGGTGATG
The DNA here is from genome assembly GCF_000754665.1 of Bison bison bison. Taxonomy (NCBI): domain Eukaryota; kingdom Metazoa; phylum Chordata; class Mammalia; order Artiodactyla; family Bovidae; genus Bison; species Bison bison. Next base: position 9,364 of record NW_011478394.1, on the reverse strand, counting down.
GACAGGGAGGCCTGGTGTGCTGCAATTCATGGGGTCGCAAAGAGTCAGACATGACTGAGCGATTGATCTCATCTGATCACCGAGAAAGCCCAATCAAGATTCTACCACTTATTAATTGTGTGCTTTCTGACAAATTGCTTAAGGTCTCTAAGTCTCAGTTTCCTTATAAATAAAAGAGGAATCAGAAGAGTTGGTTCAAGATGGCAGAGTAGAAGGATGTATGTTCATCTCCTACTGTAAGAGCACCGAAATTGTGTCTGTTCAACCACCATCAACAGGAGGTTGCCAGACCAGCTCCAAAAAAGATATCCCACATCCAAAGACAAAGGAAAAACCGCGATGAGACAATAGGAGGAGTGCAATAATGATAAAATCAAATCCCATAATCTTTGAGTGGAAGACCCACAAACTGGATAACAATAATAACAAAGAATTTCCTTCATTGTTGTGAAGGTTCTGAGCCTCACATCAGGCTTCCTAGTTTGGAGATCTTGCAAAACGACTAAGCATCTCCAGGGAATCTGACATTGAAGGCCAGTGGAATTTGGTTACAGGACCTCCATAGGACTAGAGGAAACAGAGACTCCACTATTGGAGTGCACAAACAAAATCTTGTGAACACCAAGACCCAGGATAAAAGCGCAGTGACCCCACAGAAGACTGAAACAGACCTACCTGCTAATGTTGGAGGATCTCCTGTGGAGGTGTGGGTTGGCAGGCTCTCACTGCCAGGACAGGGGCACTGTTAGCAGAAGTCCTAGGAGATGACCTTTGGCATGAGTCCTCTTGGAGGTCACCATTAGCTCTACCATAAAGCCTGTAGACTTCAAGGCTGGGTTGCCCCAGACTAAAAAACTAACAAGGAAGAAGTACAGCCCCACACATCAGCAGACAATTGGATTAAAGTTTTACTAAGCACAGTCCTAGATAACATATGACCAACTTAGATAGCATATTCAAAAGCAGAGACATTTCTTTGCCAACAAAGGTTTGTCTAGTCAAGGCTTTGGTTTTCCCTGTGGTCATGTATGGATGTGAGAGTTGGACTGTGAAGAAGGCTGAGCACCAAAAAATTGATGCTTTTGAACTGTGGTGTTGGAGAAGACTCTTGAGAGTCCCTTGGACTGCAAGGAGATCCAACCAGTCCATTCTGAAGGAGATCAGCCCTGGGATTTCTTTGGAAGGAATGATGCTAAA
>NW_011478394.1:4252-5810 GCF_000754665.1 Bison bison bison | reverse complement strand
CATAGGTAGGTAGTTAAGTTCTATACAAGAGCCTCTGTCCTCATGGGCAGTTACATGGGAGTCACTCAGCACTTCTAGCATTTCAAAGGTTCTGCCTTCTCCCCATCCCCATTCCCACAGAAGTGGAAATCCTTCCAGCTATTTCTAAGTGAAGTTTTATTACAGAACAGAAAATTATGATGAGCACCTCCAACATAACTACCGATGAGAGAGATGTTTCTTAACTGAGTCATTACCCCTGAAGGGATGAACAAATTCTATTTCTTAATGCTTACTTTCAAAAAATATTTCTGAGGGCTGCTGAGGGCAGCAGAAAGAAGACCACCTGTACTTGGGAATCTCATACCTCCTCAGTGCTTAGATTTCTCATTTGACCAAAATCAGTTCTACAGTGTCCCCCTAGTTAAATAGAATAATTAGCTGACAGCAGATATTGCAGCTGACACAAAAATGAACTTTTCAGCAGACATTATGAAAGGATTCCTCCAACCTGAAACATTGCATGAAAAAAGCAATTTCATAAGCCTTTAAGATATTTAGAACTTTTTTCATGAAAAAATATTCAAGATATAGATGAAAAAACACAAAGAACTATGAATAACATAATCTCATTCTTGTTAAAATTTTTACTAATTCATTATTTACCATATTACACATGCATACACACACCTACACACCTGAAAACATCTGAATATCCATATAACAAATTTTTGAAAAGCGTGATCTCTTAGTTAAATAATTATTAGGGATTTTTTTTCCTAATTATTTGTTTTTTCTATATTTTCAATAGTGAGCATGGATTATACATATAATAATATAATAGCAAATAAATAAATAAATAAATTCAGGTGTTCAAATCCACTTCTCATTTCAAGCTCCAGGTTTTCCTACAAATCCGATGAATGTTCTACAGAATTTGCATATCTTTTCCATAGAGAACTGCATTTGTCAAACTCTTGGCTCCTTTCACTACCTTAAAAAAAAATTTGGTTGGCCAGTTGAAAAATAATCACTGAAGACCTCTACTGTCTTGGTCCAAAAAACAGACAAACTTTCTTTACCCTCATTTCCTTAAACATAGGATTTTTAAAAAATGGACATTTCCTTTGCTCATTAGGATAGGTCAGTGCACCAACTGCTTTGAGAGTTATTGCACCAGTCTCTAAATGAAAGATTTTGATTAGAGTTTTGAAGCAAAGGAGAGACATTGATCTCAGGGAGAAGAATGGAATGTGTCTGGAATTATGGAATTTCACTATTTTGGAATTCCACTATTTTCAGGATGGAATAGTGTCTGAATACTGATAACTAACATTGATTAAGCATGTATTAAGAAGTTTTATTTCATATAATCTACAAAACAATGCTTTTGAGGTAAGTGCAATTGTTCTTATTTTCCAGATTAAGAATTGAGTCCTTACTCTAGGCCTTTCTTACTGTGCTAAGGGAGCACCAGACGGGGAGCAAGAAGTGTTGGACTTCATTTCCAACAACTCTAGGGATAAATTTGGGGTGAGTATCTCACTCTGCCCTGTGAGATAGTCTAATTAAATCATTC
>NW_011478394.1:0-1025 GCF_000754665.1 Bison bison bison | reverse complement strand
TCCTTTGTTACACTCCATGTTACACTCCATGAGGTTGTAACCTGTGTTATAAGAAATGTTAAAATAAGTTCTTCAAGTTGAAAAAAGAGGATGCTTATTAGCAACATGGAAACATAAGATTCACTGGTAAAGTTAAGCATATCGTCAAATCTAAAATACTTTAATACTGCAATGATGTTGTATAAATCACTTTAAACTCCTATCATCTAGTTTTAAAGACAAAAGTACTAAACATAATTTTAGCTCCAATATTTTGTTAATAGATACACAATATAAAAACATGCAATGTTGATATCACATAAAACACCAGGGAAAACAAGTAAATGTATAGAGCTTTATATGCAATTTAAGTTAGATAGTTGCAGTTTTTAAAGGATTCTTATAATTATAACATATATTATGAAACCCTTAAAGTAATTACAAAGCAAAAATATAATATATACATAAGTAATGAGAAAAGAATCAAAGCATATCACTATCAAAAAACCCCATTAATTCACAAAGAATTCATTAATTCACCAAGAAAGATAACAAGAGAGGAAGAAAGGAACTGCAAAACTAAAAGAAAAGTTAACAAAATGGTGATAATTAATCTAAATGTAAATGATTTAAATTCTCCAATTAAATGACATACAGTAGCTGAACAACAAGAACTTTATGCTGCCTCAGAGAGACTCACATAAGCTTTTATTTTGAAAATAGTATTCATTTATTTGGATGTGTTGGGTTTTGGTTGTGGCATGCAAACTCTTAGTTTCACATGTAGGATCTAGTTCCCTGACCAGGGACCAAATCCAGGCTCCCTACGTTGAGAGCACAGAGTCTTAACCATTGGACTACCAGGGAAGTCTCTCAGTTCAGCTCAGTGCAAGCGCTCAGTCATGTCCAACTCTTTGCGACCCCATAGACTGCAGTATGCCAGGACTCCCTGTCCATCGTGAACTCCCAGAGTTTATTCAAACTCATGTCCATTGAGTCAGTGATGCCATCCAACCATCTCATCCTCTGTCATCCCCTTCTGCCTT
>NW_011478393.1:9566-10503 GCF_000754665.1 Bison bison bison | reverse complement strand
AAAAAAAAAAAAAAAAAGTGTTCCATGGCACAGTAAGCAGACCCACCTGAGTGGACAGTATATGTTCCGGGTTAATAGAAAATAATTGTTAGGCAACAATAAGAGATAGTACTATCCTGATAGTTTGCACATATCTGAACTTACCCTCATAAAAAATTGTGAAATAAAGAGGGCGGGTAATAATGGTAATGATGGTAATAATCAGTAATGATGGTCTCTAATGATTGAGCACTTACTGTTTACCAGACATCATTGTTAGATGCTTTGCATATATTATCCCTAATGTTCACAACAACCTTGTGATATAGGTGCTATTATCTAATTTCACAGTTGAGTAAACTAAGGCTAAGAAAGTGTAATTTGCCAAGATCATATACTTAGAAAAGAACATATGCTTAAATTGGAATCTTATGTCTGATTCCAAGGGGAATCAAGGGGCTTCCCTTGTAGCTCAGTTGGTAAAGAATCCTCCTACAATGCAGGAGACCTGGGTTCGATTCCTGGGTTGGGAAGATCCCCTGGAGATGGAAACAGCAACCCACTCCAGTATTCTTGCCTGTGGAATCCCATGGACTGTAGTCTGCCAAGCTCCTCTGTCCATGGGATTGCAAGAGTTGGATATGACTTAGTGACTAAACCACCACCGCAGGTCTGATTCCAGCTCCACTAGACTATCATAACAGTATGAAAATAAGAGAGGAAAGAAGTAAAAAGGGAGAGTGTAGTAACAAGTGCATGATATTATAACTTATGTACAACCACCCTAAGGTTGACTGTCCAGAAAATAAACTAAAATAATTTTTGAAGTCCATTTAAAAAAAATAGCTTCAGCTCTGTCAGTCATGAATATCAACAGACTCTATTTTGGGAGGTCCAGTTGCCATACTGAAGTATTTTGTGGGCACCAGCTTCACTTCAGAACTCAAGATTTGGAGTT
>NW_011478393.1:4592-5989 GCF_000754665.1 Bison bison bison | reverse complement strand
GGTTATATTGTATAATAAGTTTACTTTTGAAAACCACTCTAAAATGATGCAGGATAAATAAGGATTATATAACACTGGAGTTCAGGCAATCCCAAGGCAATAATGACAATATCTAACATTTAAAAAGCAAATTAATTTTCTTCATGTAATACTCACAATAATACTTTGAGGCACATTATCATCATTTCTTAGAGGATGACTATCTAATCTAAGATTCAGTTATGTGAATCAAATTGTCAAGATCACACAGGTAGTTAACTGGTTAAGTTCAGTCACTCAGTCATGTCCAACTCTTTGCGATCCCATAGTGTGCCACATGACAGGTTTCTCTGTCCATCACCAACTCCAGTTAACTAGTTGTGGGACTACATTTCAACTACATCTATCTGGCTATTTCTCTATAATTCTGCTTTCTTTATAGGGGAAAAAGGCTCAGACTGAGAAACTGGATATGTAAACAGTTCTCTTGGGTTTCTATAGGCCATATTTCTCATAAAGCTTCCTGTAAGAGAGGAATTCAAACTTTATTAGCATTTGCAGTTTCTTTCATTTACACAAACCACAAGAACTCCTTTAATGCTTCTGTGTGCCATAAATTAAAACATTCTGTTTCTTTCTCCTTTACCACTTTGGATTTCACTGTTACCTGGAGCCACTTCTACCTCTTCCTACACTTAATATTTCTTGCCCCAGGTTCCACTTCTGTGAAATCACAGAGGGTCTACTGGGAGATAAGACAGACAATCAGGGACAAAGAGAAATAAAACCTTTATGGCCTGTGTAGCTGTTTCTCTTCTCCCATTCTCCTGTTTATTCAGTGCTTGGGCTGATCTTCAAATTTCTCACAGCCTTGTCATGTTCCAGTGAAAAGTGTCTCAAATGCTGAGGCTGGTCCTCTGGAATGCAAATGTTCATTTATTTTTCCAAGAATTCAAGCCCCACTATTCACACATATGTACACATTCAGTTGTCATGAAAAGGTTAAGTGAATGGAATGCTTTAGAATAGCATTAAGGGAGTTCTTGTGCTTTAGAGTAGGAGCTCTTTTATTTTCTGTTTCTTGTAGTTGTTGGAAGTTGGTATTTTTAAAAACCTCCAAAAGAAAAGTGTGCTTGCTTCACTCAGGGTGGGCAACTGAGAAGAAGGATTATTTTCTTCCATAGTGAGTGTCAAAAGAAATAAACTGGAAAAAAATAAGAGGAACAGAGGTTTTATGTGCAGCAGACCTAGACAATATTCTTACCACTGCTACTTACAGATGACTTATGGTTTAGAACACATAGAATTTCTTCTATCTGATTTATAAGATGGATTAATTACCTCTATCAATCTCACCTCAAAGAATGGTTTTGACAGTCTGATGGGATAATAAATATGAAAGTGCTCTGGAAAATATA
>NW_011478393.1:0-987 GCF_000754665.1 Bison bison bison | reverse complement strand
GTCTTTTGTGTTTACATAAAAATTGTGAAATTTGTTCTAGGTTTGTGAAAAATACTGTTTTAGTATAATAGGGATCACATTCAATCTATAGACTGCTTTGGGTAGTATAGTCATGTTCACTATATTGATTATTCCAATCCAAGAAAACAGTATATCTTTGCACCTGTTTATGTCATCTTTAATTTCTTTCATCAATGTCTTATGCTTTCCTGTATACAGGTTTTTTATGTCTCATGTTAGTTGCTCGGTTGAGGCCGACTCTATGTGACCTCATGGACTGTAGCCCACTGGGCTCCTCTGTCCATGGATTTTCCAGACAAGAATACTGGAGTGGGTTTCCATTCCCTTCTCCAGGGGATCTTCCTGACCCAGGGATCAAACCCAGGTCTCTCACATTGCAGGCAGATTCTTTACCATCTGAGCCACCAGGGAAGCCACTTTATGTAAATTTATTCCTAAATATTTTAATCTTTTTGTTGCAATGGTGAATGGAATTGTTTCTTTAATTCACTTTCTGATTTTTCATTGTTAGTGTATAGGAATGCCAGGGATTTCTGTGTATTAATTTTATATTTTGTAACTTTACTATATTCATTAAGTGGCTCTAGTAATTTTCTGATGGCATCTTTAGGGTTTTCTATCTAAAGAAACATGCCATCTGCAAAGAGTGAGAGGTTCACTTCTTCTTTTCCAATCTGAATTCCTTTTATTTCTTTATCTTCTCATTGCTGTGGGTAGGACTTCTAAAACTATGGAACAAGGTAGAAAGCTCAGAGATAAATCCACACACTTATAGGCACCTTATCTTTGACAAAGGAGGCAAAAAATATACAATGGAGAAATACAGTCTCTTGAACAAGTGGTGCTGGAAAAACTGGTCAACTACATGTAAAAAAATGAAATTAGAGCACTTCCTAATACAATACAAAAAATAAATTCAAAAAGGGTTAAAAATCTAAATGCAAGACCAGATACTATAAAACTCTT
>NW_011478392.1:10761-11231 GCF_000754665.1 Bison bison bison | reverse complement strand
GCTGGTGCACTGGGATGACCCAGAGGGATGGTGTGGGGAGGGAAGAGGGAGGAGGGTTCAGGATGGGGAGCACATATATACCTGTGGTGGATTCGTTTTGATGTTTGGCAAAACTAATACAGTGTTTGAGGTTTAAAAATAAAATAAAATTAAAAAACAAACAAACAACAACAACAAAAAACAACTCCCCATTTCCCGTCACTGAGTCTCTGGTGACCACTTTCCTACTTCCCGTCTTCTTGGATTTGACTACTCTAGGAATCTCACATAAATGGAATCAGAGTATTCATTTCTTTTGTGTCTGGCTTATTTCATTTAGCAAGATGTCATCAAGGTTTATCCACAGGTCAGAATTTTCTTCCTTTTTAAGGCTCAATAATACTTAATTGTAAGTATATAGTTCCTTCCAACTTTTGGCTGTCCATAAACATCAGTTCAATTCAGTTCAGTCGCTGAGTCATGTCCGACTC
>NW_011478392.1:9476-10417 GCF_000754665.1 Bison bison bison | reverse complement strand
CTAGGTTGGACATAACATTTCTTCCAAGGAGTAAGTGTCTTTTAGTTTCATGGCTGTAGTCACCATCTGCAGTGATTTTGGAGCCCCCCAAAATAAAATCTGACACTATTTCCACTGTTTCCCATCTATTTCCCATGAAGTGATGGGACCGGATGCCATGATCTTCGTTTTCTGAATGTTGAGCTTTAAGCCAACTTTTTCACCCTCCTCTTTCACTTTCATCAAGAGGCTCTTTAGTTCTTCTTCACTTTCTGCCATAAGGGTGATGTCATCTGCCTATCTGAGGTTATTGATATTTCTCCTGGTAATCTTTATTCCAGCTTGTGTTTCTTCCAGTCCAGCGTTTCTCATAATGTACTCTGCATGTAAGTTAAATAAGCAGGGTGACAATATACAGCCTTGACATACTCCTTTTCGTATTGGAACCAGTCTGTTGTTCCATGTCCAGCTCTAACTGTTGCTTCCTGACCTGCATACAGATTTCTCAAGAGGCAGAACAGGTGGTCTGGTATTCCCATCTCTTTCAGAATTTTCCACAGTTGATTGTGATCCACACAGTCAAAGGCTTTGGCATAGTCAATAAAGCAGAAATAGATGTTGTTCTGGAACTCTCTTGCTTTTTTGATGATTCAGCAGATGTTGCCGATTTGATCTCTGGTTCCTCTGCATTTTCTAAAACCAGCTTGAACATCAGGAAGCTCATGGTTCACATATTGCTGAAGCCTGGCTTGGAGAATTTTGAGCATTACTTTACTAGCATGTGAGATGAGTACAACTGTGTGGTTTTTTGAGTATTCTTTGGCATTGTCTTTCTTTGGGATTGGAATGAAAACTGACCTTTTCCAGTCCTGTGGCCACTGCTGAGTTTTCCAAATTTGCTGGCATATTGAGTTCAGCACTTTCACAGCATCATCTTTCAGGATTTGAAAGAGCTCAGCTGG
>NW_011478392.1:5721-7131 GCF_000754665.1 Bison bison bison | reverse complement strand
AAGAAAGAAGCAGTTTGTGGGGGGATCGCAGGGGACTGGCAGCTCAATGTGGGTGAGTGGAGGACAAGGCTACAGGAAGGGCTAAGGGACAGAGAGGGAGGCTGAAATCAGAGGGTATCATGGGAAGAAGAGAAGATTTCAAAACACAAACGAGAAAAGATGGAAAGGAATGAGATATTAGAGAGTTAAGGCCAGGAAGACAAGGCTGATGTCCCAGACTTTGTAATAATCAGGTGTCACATATAGTGTCCCAGGTCAAGGTAAGATGGAGCCCCCGATCCCAGGGCCCATCAACTACCATGAAGGAGCTCACAACACAGGGAAAAATTTGCTGGTATCCCCATTCCATGATCAGTTTCCAAGAAAGATTCACCTACAATATCACTGATTTGCATCCTTTAGGAGCAAACAGTACCCCTGACACAGTGATAAGGAAGCCAAGAACAGATGTGGTGCTAAATCTTTAGCTGGATTTTAAAGAGGCAAATGGCTTAAACTAACCTTTTGTCTTGAGAAAATGGATGTTTTCAGGTTCCTCAGTACCAGAGGACTGTCCAAGTTATATCTGAAGTTCACCCTGGAAAAGGAAATCCTTCCATTGGTGGGCCAGAGTGGTGGTGGACGATACTCAAGTTCCCAGGGTGCTTCTTTCTCAAGGTCTGTATATTCAAATCCCCTTTCTACTGAAATCATCTGAAAGACATATGACATCACATCAGTTAGTATCAGAGGATCTAGTTTATGGGTGTTCAGAGATTGTAAATGAAACCTCCTGCTTTTCTATGGTTCAGAGTATCTCAGGTCTCAACATCCACAAAGGACAGAAGTAGAAGTCTGATGAGGCCTTAGATGATCTGCAAACTTGTTCGTCATCTTCAATACTTTTATACACAACTACTTTCTTCAATTTTATATAAAAGCTAAAACAATTATAGAAATGAATGGTAAGGTTTTATTGGTCCACCTTTCACATCTGAATAAAAAAAGCAAAAGTTATTTTTGAAAGAAAAGAACACTTATGGACATCGATCAGTATGTGTAGCTGCAGAAGGGTCACGTGTTACAGATGTCCAGAACTGGACAGTCATCAAACATCATTTTAATAGTCACTTTCAACTCTTTTAGAAGAAATAAATAGAAAAACTTCATTTTTATTGTTTTTCTCCCTTTAGGAGAAGGTACAAATATTCAAAAGTATATAATTTACTTATTGACTAAGGCCTCTTGAACAACCGCAATTCCACACCCTTAAGAGCACATTCTGAGAGGAAGCCTACCTACCAGGAAAAAGGGCCACCAGCAAATTCAGGGGTTCAACATACATAAGAATAAGTGATAAAATGGGGGGGGGGAGTTGAGAGAAATATTAATTAAATAAACCTTAAAATACTGGATTCTTCTCTTTTACCA
>NW_011478392.1:4188-5621 GCF_000754665.1 Bison bison bison | reverse complement strand
AAGCTGCTAAGAAATTAGCTTACATTGTCTCCAGAATTTCAGAACCTCTCTCCTACAGAGACATTTATTGTATTTTAAGACAGTTTGTGATGAGTGTAAAATCCTCTGACATGGCATACATATGTGAGAAAATATGTATATATTTTTATTAACTTTAAGCAGATGGAAAGTGAAAGTGAAAGTCAGTCAGTCATGTCCAACTCTTTGCAACCCCATGGACTATAGCCTGTCAGGCTTCTCTGTTCATGGGGATTCTCCAGGCAAGAATACTAGAGTGGGTAGCCATTCCCTTCTCCAGGGGATCTTTCCAATTCAGGGATAGAATCTTTGTCTCTTGTGGCTCTGCATTGCAGGTGAATTCTTTACCATCTGAGACACCAGGGAAGCCCTTAAGCAGATGGAGGAGAACATAAAAGACTTTGTAAGATTATGTTAAAAAAAAAAAAAAAAAAGGAATAAGGAAGGGTTTTATTATTTTACATAAGAATTGCTTTTATGCCATATAACAGCAAGGAGACCTGAAAAGGCTAAGAACAGAAAGGTAAACATCACCATGTTCTCAAATTCGGCACTTTGCCTGGCGCACCACTGGAACATCCCCATGAGTGTGAGAGTGAGAGACAGGACCAGGCCAACCTGCCCGAGATCCAAAGCTAAATGAGGAAGAAGAGGAATAAAGTGAGTCTACTTCTCAACCCCTCACACAGGTCCTTCTGTCACTTTACAAAGAAGACTCCTTTATTTTTATGATTTTTATTGAAGCATAGTTGATTTACAAAGTTGTGTTAGTTTCAGGTGTACAGTAAAGTGAATTAGCCAGATATATACACAAATCTGCTCTTTTAAAATTATTTTCCCATATATGTTATTAGAGAGTATTAGATAGAATTCCCTGTGCTATACAGTAGGTCCTTTTTAGTTACCTATTTTATATATAGTAGTGAGAAGACTCCTTTATAATATTGAAATTATTGGCATGTAATGATATTATCACTCATAATATTACTTCTGTTGTATGAGACAATAATATAGTAAAAGCACATACACACATACACACACACACTACAAGGGACTTCCCTGGTGGTACAATAGCTAAGACTCTGAACCCCCAATGCAGGGGGCTGAGTTTTGATCCCTGGTCAGGCAAAGAGACCCCACGTACCACAACTAAGAGTTCACATGCTGCAACTAAATTCCTACCTGTTATAACTAAGACTAAAGATCCTGCATGCCCCAACTAAGATCCAGTGCAGCCAAATAAATAAATAAAGTTTTAAAAAGTTATTCTGAACTTAGAAAGAGCACTGATCATAACAAACACCCTCTTCCAAAAACACAAGAGAAGACTCTACACATGGACATCACCAGAGGGTCAACACTGAAATCAGATTGATTATATTCTTTGCAGCCAAAGATGGAGGAGCTCTATACAG
>NW_011478392.1:0-2093 GCF_000754665.1 Bison bison bison | reverse complement strand
ACTCCGGGAGTTGGTGATGGACAGGGAGGCCTGGTGTGCTGCGATTCATGGGGTCGCAAAGAGTCAGACACGACTGAGCAATTGAACTGAACTGAAAAAAGTTGTTGTTCAGTCACTAAGTCATGTCTGACTCTGTGACACCATGGACTGTAGCATGCCAGGCTTCCCTGTCCTTTGTTATCTCCCAGAGTTTGCTCAAATTCATGTGCATTGACTTTGTTATGCTATCTAACCATCTCATCCTCTACCACCTCATTCTCCTCCTGCCTTAAATCTTTCCCAGTATCAAGGTATTTTCTCATGAGTAAGCTCTGTGCATCAGGTGGTAAAAGTTGGAGCTTTAGCATGAGTCCTTCCAGTGAATATTCAGGGTTGATTTCCTTTAGGATTTCCTAATTTGATCTCCTTGCTGTCCAAGGGACTTGGAAGAGTCTCCACCAACATTACAACTTGAAAGCATCAATTCTTCAGCCCTCAGCCTTCTCAATGGCCCAACTTTTACATCCATTGACAACTCTTACATGACTACTGGAAAAAACAGCTTTCACTATGGACCTTTGTTGGCAAAGTGATGTCTCTGCTTTTTAATATTCTGTATATATTTGTCATAGCTTTCCTTCCAAGAAACAAACATCTTTTCATTCATGGCTGCAGTCACAGTTTGTAATGATTTTTGGAACCCAAGTAAACAAAATCTGTCACTGTGTTCAACGTTTCCCCATCTATTTGCCATGAAGTGATGAGACCAGATGCCATGATCTTAGATCTTTGAATGCTGAGTTTTAAGTCAGCTTTTTCACTCTGCTCTTTCATTTTCATCAAAAGGCTCTTCAGTTTCTCTTCACTTTCTGCCATTAGAGTGGTATCATCTGCATATCTGAAGTTTTTGATATTTCTCCTAGCAATCTTGATTCTAGCTTGAGCTTCATCCAGCCTGGCATTTTGCATGAGGTATTCTGCACATAAGTTAAATAAACATAGTGACAACATATAGCTTTGTCATACTCCTTTCCCAATTTTGAACCAATCTGTTCTGTGTCCACTTCTAACTGTTGCTTCTTGACCTGCATACAGTTTTCTCAGGAGATAGGTAAGGTGGTCTGGTACTCCCATCTCTTTTAGAATTTTCCACAATTTGTTGTGATCCACACAGTCAAAGGCTTTAGCATAATCAGTGAAGCAGAAGTAAATGTTTTTCTGGAATTCCCTTGCTTTCTCTATGATCCAATAAATGTTGGCAATTTGATCTCTGGTTCCTCTGCCTTTTATAAACCCAGCTTGTACAGTTGGAAGTTCCCAGTTCACATATTGTTGAAATCTTGTTTGAAGGATTTTGAGTATATCCTTACTTGCATGTAAAATTAGTGCAATTGTAAGATAGTTTGAACACTCTTTGGCATTGCATTTCTTTGGGATTGGAATGAAAACTGACCTTTTTCAGTCCATGGCCACTACTAACTTTTCCAAATTTGCTGGCATATTACATGAACAGCATTATCTTTTAGGATTTGAAATAGCTAGGCTGGAATTCCATTACCTCCACTAACTGTTCATAGTGATGCTTCCTAAGGTCCACTTTGCTTCACCTGCCAGGATGTCTGGCTCAAGATGAGTGACCACACCATCGTGGTTATCCAGGTCATTAAGATCATTTTGGTACAGTTTTTCTATGTATTCTTGCCACCTCTTCCTAATCTCTTCTGCTTCTCTTAGGTCCTTACCACAGGACCTTCTCTTTGTCCTTTATCCATATTAATCCCACCTGGATTGAGATACACTTGACAGTATAATATAGTTGAGGATGCCATCGTTCAGATTTTTGTCCTTATGCTTCGATTATCATTATGTAATTTGACTCTCTACAACCAAAGTAGCTGCAGTTTAAATCACAAAAACAAAGCAGTGGGTTCTAAGAGCCAGTGCTTTTAAATCTAAAATATTACTCTCATTTTTCCACTATCAAAGACTGTGATTCTGGGCTATTTCTATGGAATAGTAAGGGATGGTGAATTGATGCTGCACTTTCCAACAACTGCTCATCTGGGACCCACATAGCAGTGAGTATACTGTTTTTGCTATAGAGAATCTTTCTC
>NW_011478391.1:15214-17842 GCF_000754665.1 Bison bison bison | reverse complement strand
AGCTGAGTGCCAAAGAATTGATGCTTTTGAACTGTGGTGTTGGAGAAGACTCTTCAGAATCCCTTGGACTGCCAGGAGATCCAACCAGTCCATTCTAAATGAGATCAATCCTGGGTGTTCTTTGGAAGGAATGATGCTGAAGCTGAAACTCCAGTACTTTGGCCACCTCATGCAAAGAATTGATTCACTGGAAAAGACTCTGATGCTGGGAATGATTAGGGGCAGGAGGAGAAGGGGACGACAGGGGATGAGATGGCTGGATGGCATCACGAACATGATGGACGTGAGTTTGAGGGAACTCCGGGGAGTTGGTGATGTACAGGGAGGCCTGATGTGCTGCAATTCATAGGGAGTCGGACACTACTGAGTGACTGAACTGAACTCAACATAGGACAGCCATGGGCTGGCATAATCTCTGGCAATACAATTGGCATTTTTAAAATACCTAAATAACAACTAAAAAACAAAATAAGAAATCTATGTGGGGAAGATTTCCCTTGTACTTTGGCAATTATGAAGGTCTTGTTGAGATTCATATGTCTGTCATATATTCACAATCTCAGTACCTAGGAATGGCATTAAAATGTATAATAGCAATGGAATAAAGTTCTATCACAGCAACTGAAAAAGAAACTTGTAGAAGGAATGTATTGCCTTATTAACAGAATAGAGATGACTTACATTTGCTCTGTGCATTCAATGTGTCAGGCACTATGCTGATAAATTTGCCTACACAATCACTTGTCTTCAAAGCTAATGAGAGAGTAAAGGTGACCTAAGGGAGATGGAATGAATTCTCTAACTTGGGGATTGAAGCTAGTGTTATCTGGCAGGAATCTAGGAAAGGCTGGCACATACAGTAAGGTAGAAAGAAATTGCATAAAAAATATATTCTAGTATGTGATTACCTCAGTTCAGTTTAGTTCAGTTCCATGGTTGCTGTCTAATCTAGATCTTGTTCGTAGGTAATCTGCCTCAATATATTATAACTCCAAAATTTGAGCCCAATTACTGAAATACCCAAAATAGAATACATTTTAGAATCCATTAGTATTTAAGGATCCTAAATGTACTTGAGATTTCATGAACTATAATTTTCAGATGAAGCTTGGCATCAGAGAATACTGAGAATAAAATGCTATGACTGTTTCTCTAAAGTACTTATTCCTTCATTCAAACCCTTCCAAGTTGAGTTTAATATTTACAATGCCAATATATAGCTTGAGCTTGAAAAAAATTTTTTTTGAACTAATGATAAAAAAAGTGTAATAAGGCAAATTAAACTTGTTCTTATAAAAATGGAATAGCTATTATAATACTAATAATGTGTTTATGAAGCACTGTGTGTTTTCAAAATTTTTCACACAGTTTAAAGCCTTTGGCTAGTGAAATTCAGAATTAAAGAGGTTAAATAACTTGCATGAAGTCTACGAGGTGTAAGTACAAATAAATTCAATGCTCCTAATTTACAGTCCAATGTCTTATGCTGGTTCCTGATTCAACAGCAAATACAGAAAGGCATTTACAAATAAACAAATAAAATTCATAGAATTGATTGGCATAATACTTAGCAAATTGTATGATCCTTGAGAGTGTATTAAATTTCTGTTTAAACAGTCATTATTTATCAAAGAAAACACAAACCAAACTATCAACAATTAAAAGATTAAAATACAGTTTTAATATTGTTTTATAATGATGCAAGCATGCTCAATTTATTTATCCCAGTTTCTTCAATCTCCCATCCTCTCTAGATTCCCCATTCTTCAATGTCTTTAAGCCAAAATTATATTAGAACAAGAAGAAAAATTTTGTTTTTTTCTAAAAACAAAATTAAAAATAGTCTTTCAAGAGGATATAATATGACCTTATTTCTTATGCTTCTATACTACTTTTCAAAATAAACATGTAAATATTTCTAATGAGATATATATTTTAATAATCACAATAGAAATAACAGCCTCCTAAAAATATTAGTATTTTTGGATCATTAAGATTTTGCCACCATTTATTTACATATCTGAAAACAAGGTAAGCTTTCCTTTACTAAGCTGTGTCCTGGTCAGCCTAGTTTATTGGTATGGACTGAATTGTGCACTCCTAAAATTCTTGTGTTAAAGCTGTAACCCCCACCACCTTAGAATGTGACTTTATTTGGAGATATTATTTGGAGATAGGGACTTCAAGGAGCAATTAAGATTAAATGAGGACATATAAGTGAGCTCTAGTCCCATCTGACTGATGTTTTTATAAGAAGAGGAAATTTGGACACACATGAGAGACACCAGGGGTATATGTACATAGAGATAAGACATGTAAAGATGTGAAGACACAGCAGAAAGGGAACCATCTGGAAGGCAAGGGCAGACCTCAGGAGACCCCCAACTGTGACATCTTGATCTTAAACTTGCAGCCTCTAGGACTGTGAGGAAATATTAATATCTGAAGTTTAAGCCACTGAGGTTGGTATATTTTGGTATGGCAGCTCTAGCAAATGAAGACATCCAATTTCAGCAAATATATCTTTTTCTTTTTTTTTTGAATTTACTCTTTTTATTTTTTTTATTTTTAATTTATTTTATTTTATTTTTTTTTACTTTACAATATTGTATTGGTTTTGCCATACAT
>NW_011478391.1:8430-13029 GCF_000754665.1 Bison bison bison | reverse complement strand
CCAAGTTATTTTGAGAGAAATGTACTATATTTAATGTTGTTAGGGCACTTATTTGCCATTATATACTCCTGGAAAAGAAAAAGGAGGCACAACTGGTGATTTGAAAGACACATTTTGAGTCTATCTCACAAACCCTGAAAACATATGAGTCACTGATGTGCAGCAATTTTTATACAAAGCTAACTTTGTGTGTAAAAGAACTTTTTTTTTTTTCTTCTGAAACTGTGGCAAAACTTCTGATCTGGATATCAACTAAAGAAGTATAAAAGTGCTAGGACTCCCCCTAATGATTATCAAACCAAAACAGGACCTTTTTTTTTTTTTTCCTTTTACAAAATACATTTGTTCACTCCTTTGGCAAATTATATTAAACATGCTAATCTACTCATGTCTCTTTGCTAAAATCATTCAGATTCCCTGGTGTTTGAGTTCTGAGTGTCCCATGGGAACGTTAACCACAAGTTGTTTAATCCTGAAATCCTAATGTCTTCTCTCCAAGTCTGCTTCTCCCCTCTCCTGGTCATTTTACGAAGTTACCAAAGCCAGTAGATTGGAAGCCTTCTTAGTAACATCCATATCCTCCTAAAAGGAAGATTATTCTCCCACCCTAAATTCTGATGTCTCTGTCCTAACTGAGAATCATCAGCACAACCAATCTCAATAATCACAAAGTCCTTCTTGCCTTTCCCCTTACTTTGCTCTGTCATTCTTTGCTCCCCTAGATCTATCTCTTCACTACTGTCATGTTACTCTCATTTATCTTCTCTTCAGATCTCTTCATATCAATACTCATTCAAAAATGTTCAGTATCTTCCTTTTGTCCATATGTGAGACCCTTGACTTGGCTGATCATGATCTGATTTAAAGTACTTCACTAATAACCACTGAAGATAAAAAGAGATTGAATCACTAATAGTGATATCTGACAAAAGACGGGGAATTATCTTCACTGGTCCCTCATTTTTTTCAAAAGTCCTTATAAATTTTCCTACTGCTGTAAAGGAGCTATCACCATGGGTTTTGCAGGCATTTGTCTAATAGTAGTAAATGAATGAATGAAACCTACTGGTTCAGAGGGAGATGAGACTATATGTGCTTTTAGAGGACAATGAATAGCAATATTTTCCTCTAATTACTTTCTTGCATGGTATTATTCCAATGCAAGGCCTGAGTTACTCTCCTTCTAAACCTTGTATTCTTTAGTAATAAGTTGATTTGTACACTTCAAAATGACATGTAGAAAATATGTGTTGCTTATGCTACCTAACCCTTAAGGATTTAAAAGCACCAAGAACCATGTTTCAATGTCCTAGACTCATTTGTCTCACATCATAATATCAATATTTTAAAAAATGTATAATAAAGGTTTCACCATCACACGAAAGCCTTAAGCAGACACTGGTAAAACATTTGGAAGGTTTATGAAGCCTCATGTACCCTTAGTATCTTAATGACACAGTGATAATCTCTCATCTTTGCTTTAGATATTGGCTTGCATTCCTGTCAGGGAGGAAGTCCTTAGGTCTTATTTCAATATAATTACTATAGCAAGTTCTTAGTTTTATTTAGATGTAACTATCCCAGGTGGCACTGGTGGTGAAGACCCTGTCTGCCAAAGCAGGAGGCATAAGAGATGTGGGTTTGACCCCTGGGTTGGGAAGATCCCCTGGAGGAGGGCAGGACAACCCACTCCAATATTCTA
This sequence comes from Bison bison bison, assembly GCF_000754665.1. Taxonomy (NCBI): domain Eukaryota; kingdom Metazoa; phylum Chordata; class Mammalia; order Artiodactyla; family Bovidae; genus Bison; species Bison bison. The sequence goes on along the minus strand of NW_011478391.1, from coordinate 11,327 downwards.
CCTGGAAAATCCCATGGACAGAGGAGCCTGGTGGGCTACAGTCCATGGGATCGCACAGAGTCGGACACGACTGAAGCAACTTGGCACATTAAACAGGTCTATATTAAGCACTCAAAATAATAGCATGTTTACCTAAAAGAGATATTCTTAAATGAAAACTATTATTTTGACATTATTGTTTTAAAATATAGTAACAGTACACTGAAATTTAACCCTTTAACACACTCACACACAGAAACACACACATGACTACTAAATATTTCATACTTTGGAAAGAGAGTGTGAGAATTGGCTTTGGAGAAATCATGAACACCCCTAAATATAAGGCAAGCAATTAGGAACATTAAGACCATAAACAGGAGTCTCTCAGAAAACTTATAAAAGTTTGAGCAAGGTTAAGCTCTGTAAAACAAAAAAGTATTATTGTGTTAATTTTCACAAACACTGCCTCTTGCATTGCAGGGATAATTCTAGCTTTGTCTATAATTTTCCTCCCTTTGCCCCAGTCATGTATTTATATATATATATATATATATTTTTTTTTTTTTTTTAAATTCTGCTGTGCCAGGGTTTGTGGGGAAAGAATGTGAGGAGATTTAGAGAAAATGATAATCCATGCCAATGATTAAGGATGACTAAGAAAGGGTTTTTCAGTAGTCTGGAAGAAACAGGCTCTGGTGTGCTCTTCAACTGCCTTTATGCAAACATATTTTAAAGGAATAAATGATTTCAGATCTGATGAACAGGGTAAATTTTGTTTACTGAATGTTTTTCCTAGACTTTGCCTCCACTGTGACCTTCCTCTCTATCCCTTCCCTTTCTATGCTCCCTTTTCTACTCTCCGTATCTCTTCTCCCCCACCTCCTTTTCCCCTTCTTTCTTCTCTTTCCTTTCCTTCTCCTCTCCTCTTTCTCCTTTGTTACTTCTATGTGTCATAGATTTTGTACAAGAATTAGATGAATAATTTTACTTCCAGTTATTGGGATAAAATGTTGACCTATGGGTTATTCTCATACAACATAATGCTACTTTTAACCATGTAAGGTATGTGTATACTTGAAAAGATACTTTTACTTCCAGCCATGGATAGCAATCTGTTAGAAAAGAGACATATGAAGGTAATGACAGCTGATTCTTTTATTCAATAACCCATATGCAATATAACACAACTAGGAAAATGTGGAAACTATTATAATGGAAACTAGTAAATCATGCTAAAATATTTTAAGTGTATGTATTATTTAGCCAAAACTTAAATCATAAATCCATGAAATTAAAAGATACTTGCTCCTTAGAAGGAAAGCAATGACAAACTTAGCTAGTGTATTAAAAAGTAGAGACATCACTTTGCCAACAAAGATATGCATAGTCAAAGCTATGGTTTTTCCAGTAGTCATGTATGGATGTGACAGTTGAACCACAAAGAAAGCTGAATGCCAAAGAACCAGTGCTTTTGATTGTGGTATTGGACAAGACTCTTGAGAGTCCCTTGGACTGCAAGGAGATCCAACCAGTCCATTCTAAAGGAAATCAATCCTGAATATTCATTGGAAGGACTAATGCTGAAGCTGAAGAGCCAATACTTTGGCCACCTGATGTGAAGAACTGACTCACTGGAAAAGACCCTGATGCTGGAAAAGATTGAAGGAAAAAGGAGAAAGGGGTGGCAGAGGAGAGGATGAGATGGTCAGATAGTATCACCAACTCAATGGACATTAATTTGAGCAAGTTCTGGGAGATAGTGGAGGACAGAGAAGCCTGGCATGCTGCAGTTCATGGGCTTGAAAAGAGTCAAAAACGACTTAGTGACTGAACAATAACAAATTACCTAGTTCAGTTTAGTCTCTCAGTCGTCTCTGACTGTTTGGTCATAACTTTCCTGCCAGCATATTAAAAAGCAGAGACATTACTTTGCCAACAAAGGTTTGCCTAGTCAAAGCTTATGTTTTTTCCAGTAGTCAGAATTGCTTTTTATGGTACACAAATTTTTCTCCTTTTATGTCTATGAGAAAAGACCTCAACAGAGTATAAACACTTGAAAGATATAATAAAGGTAAGGCAGTTGTTCATACCAGTATCATGAAATACTAATAACCCAAAGACAGATTGTGGATAAAAAATACAATTATTAAATCATTTCATACCTGAGCATGTGAAGATATCTGGAGGAAGAGTAGTCTAGGCAAGGGAACATGCTGTGACTGACCCAGAGCCAAGAACACTGCTGTAGTTTTCAAGGAATACCAAAGAGTCAGCATTGATAGAGACAAGTACATTAGAGGACAGTCAGAGTAATTGAGGACAGAATGTTACTGGTAGCCAAGATATGTGAGGCCTAATATGCTTTTTTAAATTAATTTTTAATATCAAGGAATGTATACCCATTTTGAATTAAAGGAAAAAGAAAAATATGTGGACTCAACAAACTTTGAGAAATCATGTTCAGCTGGATCCAGGGGCTCACATTATGTCATTTTTTTTTTTTTTTCTGTTTCCCTCTCTCTGATGACAATAATCTCTGTTTGTGCTATTGGACTGCTTTATGAATCTTGAACATGGCCAATAGCAGTAGTTGTCGCTACCAGTTTAAAACTCCCATTAAAAAGAATTTGCTCCTGATGATAAAAGAGCAATACAATTGAAGTACTTCAACTAATTCTGCTTAATCATTTTCCCATTCCTTGAAACTGAAAATTGGCAATGTCATGCACACTAAAATGTGATTTAAGCCTAGATCACAAAACAACTCCTGTATCCTGAGTGAGATGCTAAGACTGACATCCATCAATATCACTGATGAAATAGATGCAAAAATCCTTAACAAAATTCTAGCAATCAGAATCCAACAACACATTAAAAAGATCATACACCATGATCAAGTGGGCTTTATCCCAGGG
>NW_011478391.1:4330-7079 GCF_000754665.1 Bison bison bison | reverse complement strand
AAGCAACTCGTACAGCTCAACTCCAGAAAAATAAATGACCCAATCAAAAAATGGGCCAAAGAACTAAGTAGACATTTCTCCAAAGAAGACATACAGATGGCTAACAAGCACATGAAAAGATGCTCAACATCACCCATTATCAGAGAAATGCAAATCAAAACCACTATGAGTTACCATTTCACACCAGTCAGAATGGCTGCGATCCAAAAGTCTACAAGTAATAAATGCTGGAGAGGGTGTGGAGAAAAGGGAACCCTCTTACACTGTTGGTGGGAATGCAAACTAGTACAGCCACAATGGAGAACAGTGTGGAGATTCCTTAAAAAACTGGAAATAAAACTGCCTTATGATCCAGCAATCCCACTGCTGGGCATACACACTGAGGAAACCAGAAGGGAAAGAGACACGTGTACCCCAATGTTCATTGCAGCACTGTTTATAATAGCCAGGATGTGGATGCAACCTAGATGCCCATCAGCAGATGAATGGATAAGAAAGCTGTGGTACATATACACAGTGGAGTATTACTTAGCCATTAAAAAGAATGCATTTGAATCAGTTCTAATGAGGTGGATGAAACTGGAGCCTATTATACAGAGTGAAGTAAGCCAGAAGGAAAAACACCAATACAGTATACTAACGCATATATATGGAATTTAGAAAGATGGTAACAATAACCTTGTGTATGAGACAGCAAAAGAGACATTGATGTATAGAACAGTCTTATGGACTCTGTGGGAGAGGGAGAGGGTGGGAAGATTTGGGAGAATGGCATTGAAACATGTAAAATATCGTGTATAAAATGAGATGCCAGTCCAGGTTCGATGCACGATACTGGATGTTTGGGGCTAGTGCACTGGGACGACCCAGAGGGATGGTATGGGGAGGGAGGAGGGAGGAGGGTTCAGGATGGGGAACACATGTATACCTGTGGTGGATTCATTTTGATATTTGGCAAAACTAATACAATTATGTAAAGTTTAAAAATAAAATAATATTAAAAAAAAATAAAAAACACACACAAAAAAATAAAATAAAATAAAGAACCACATGGAATGACACAGATGAGTTTCCCCAAAAAAAGGGATGCTGGGAAGACCTAATGAATCTACCAATCGGTATTTCAATTTCCCAGTAAATGGAATAAAATAAGGTATGTCTTTGGAGTTAAATCTTGTCTTCTTCTATCTGCAAGGACATTATTAAAGATACATATGCAACCCCTAACAAGGTCTAGGGTTATATCTGTTGATATGGCTAACTGACCAGATATCTTCTTCATGCTACCACATTTCATGATCTCATGTGTTCATGTCTTTTCTGAAGTCATATGCACAACTGGTGAATATCCCCTCTCTAAACAGAGGAAATTCTCAGTTCAGAGAGTGTAAACACAAATAGCACTAATCTCCTTCTTAGACTTTCAAACCAGTACTCAAAATTGCTCTACAATTGCACCTATGAAAGAAATCTGAGTGTAGAATCAAATCCTTAGCAGATAAGATATAGAAGATATAGCATTCTTTGAAAAATTACTTCAAATTCTTAACCTTGAAGTAAAATTACACATGACAATGAGTTTGTTGAGATCATTGTCTGTCTCTCATAGACACAATGCTTTATCATCTGATAATGGGCTATGAAAAGGCCAAGTATAATGGTTACATGACTCAAGGTTATTAATTAGGTGGGGCTATGGAAACCTGCAGTATTTTGACTTCTCAAGTAAATGCCAGGGTACTGTCGTCTTTAGATTGATCACTTTAGAGCATGGACTTTTAAAGAATGAGCATCAGTAATCCCTTAGATATGACCCCAGATGAATACAGGTTATCTGAATTCAGCTCAATGCTGTATTTACAATTAGACATATTGACTTTGTATAGGAAAAATTGATAATATATTCTATGCAATTTGCTTTTAGAAAATAGAGGGTTGTAGAAAACAATTTCTGTAAATAAGTTGCTTATTCTAGCAGAAATTTTGGTTTCCGCTTTTTTTTTTTTTTTGTATATTTCTATTTTTATTTATCTGAAAAGAAGAGTGAAATACAGGCAATGCTGAGCTAATAAGAAGTCCCAACTATTACATAATTATAAACAGCTAATGTTTTACCTTAGGTTGTTTGTTTATTTACTGAACCTGCAAAAAAGTTGAGGTTCATTTTTTTGAAATTCTTTTATAGTCTGTATTTTCTTAAGTCAAGTAAAACTGAATTTACAGTTAACCCTCAATTCTGAAATTTTAACCTCCACAGTACTACCTTACTTATAATTAAAAATAAGGGAAATACTATAAAATGTTGATCTTATAACTTTGTTAAAATAACTTTGTCATAATACTCTGACTAATGTAATTAACCTGCACTATTTCTAAATACAACAATGATAAACATCTCAGGCAAAGATTTCAGCAGTAAATAAGAGGCACATGATTCATTCACTTTCACATTGGGTCCTGAAATTATTCATGGAGTCTTGGCTGATTTCCAAAATATCCAAAAAGTTATTTTATTTCTTGTATACTATTAGTTTCCAGTAATTAAGATGGCAAAGTGAAATACTTTGAAGTTATCCCATTTTTAGTTGATAGACAGGCATTCATTAGTTTGCCTTAAACTCAATTTTATCTGGAATTGCATCACTTTTACCAGTTTAAAAAATAACTTCTCTTTGCAAAAAAAAAAAATATGAATACTTTGTTTCTCTAAGCAAGATTTCTCAAGATCAGGACTACTCACATTTTTAGC
>NW_011478391.1:0-1995 GCF_000754665.1 Bison bison bison | reverse complement strand
CATCTGCTGATGGACATCAGGTTGCATCCACGTCCTGGCTATTATAACAGTGCTGCAATGAACACTGGGGTATATGTGTCTCTTTCAATTCTGGTTTCCTCGGTGTGTATGCCCAGCAGTGGGATTGCTGGATCATAAGGCAGTTCTATTTCCAGTTTTTTAAGGAATCTCCACACTGTTCACCATTGTGGCTGTACTAGTTTGCATTCCCACCAACAGTGTAAGAGGGTTCTCTTTTCTCCACACCTTCTCCAGCATTTACTGCTTTTAGACTTTTGGATCACAACCATTTTGACTGGCGTGAAATGGTACCTCATTGTGGTTTTGATTTGCATTTCTCTGATAATGAGTGATGTTGAGCATTTTTTCATGTGTTTGTTAGCCATCTGTATGTCTTCTTTGGAGAAATGTATATTTAATTATTTGGCCCATTTTTTGATTGGGTCATTTATTTTTCTGGAATTGAGCTGCAGGAGTTGCTTGTATATTTTTGAGATTAGTTGTTTGTCAGTTTCTTCATTTGCTATTATTTTATCCCATCCTGAAGGCTGTATTTTCACCTTGCTTAGAGTTTCCTTTGTTGTGCAGAAGCTTTTAATTTTAATTAGGTCCCATTTGTTTATTTTTTGCTTTTTATTTCCAATATTCTGGGCGGTGGGTCATAGAGGATCCTGCTGTGATGTATGTCAGAGAGTGTTTTGCCTATGTTCTCCTCTAGGAATTTTAGAGTTTCTGGTCTTACGTTTAGATCTTTAATCCATTTTGAATTTATTTTTGTGTATGGTGTTAGAAAGTGTTCTAGTTTCATTCTTTTACAAGTGGTTGACCAGTTTTCACAGCACCACTTGTTAAAAAGATTGTCTTTTCTTCCTTGTATATTCTTGCCTGCTTTGTCATCAATAAGGTGTCCATAGATGCTTGGATTCATCTCTGGGCTTTCTACTTTGTTCCATTGATTTATATTTCTGTCTTTGTGCCAGTACCATACTGTCTTGTTGACTGTGGCTTTGCAGTAGAGCCTGAAGTCAGGCAGGTTGATTCCTCCAGTTCCATTTTTCATTCTCAAGATTGCTTTGGCTATTCGAGGTTTTTTGTATTTCCATACAAATTGTGAAATTATTTGTTCTAGCTCTGTGAAAAATACCATTGGTAGCTTGATAGGGATTGCATTGAATCTATATATTGCTTTGGGTAGTATATTCATTTTCACTATATTGATTCTTCTAATCCATGAACATGGTATATTTCTCCATCTATTAATGTCCTCTTTGATTTCTTTCACCAGTGTTTTATAGTTTTCTATATATAGGTCTTTAGTTTCTTTAGGTAGATAAATTCCTAAGTATTTTATTCTTTCCATTGCAATGGTGAATGGAATTGTTTCCTTAATTTCTTTTTCTATTTTCTCATTATTAGTGTATACGAATGCAAGAGATTTCTGTGTGCTGATTTTATATCCTGCAACTTTCCTATATTCATTGATTAGCTCTAGTAATTTTCTGGTGGAGTCTTTAGGGTTTTTCTATGTAGAGGATCATGTCATCTGCAAACAGTGAGAGTTTTATTTCTTCTTTTCCAATTTGCATTCCTTTTATTTGTTTTTCTGCTCTGATTGCTATGGCCAAAACTTCCAAAACTATGTTGAATAGTAATGGTGAAAGTGGGCACCCTTGTCTTGTTTCTGTCTTTAGGGGAAATGCTTTCAATTTTTCACCATTGAGGATAATGTTTGCTGTGGGTTTGTCATATATAGCTTGTATTATGTTGAGGTATGTTCCTTCTATTCTTGCTTTCTGGAGAGTTCTTATCATAAATGGATGTTGAATTTTGTTAAAGGCTTTCTCTGCATCTATTGAGATAATCATATGGCTTTTATTTTTCAATTTGTTAATGTGCTGTATAACATTGATTGATTTGCAGATATTGAAGAATCCTTGCATCCCTGGGATAAAGCCCACTTGATCATGGTGTATGATCTTTTTAATGTGTTGTCAG
>NW_011478390.1:15740-16676 GCF_000754665.1 Bison bison bison | reverse complement strand
TGCTGCAGGAGGCTCCCAGGAGGTGACCTACGCCCAGTCTGAACCACCAGCTCCTCACCCAGAGAGTGGCCAGAGCTGTTGTCCCCGTCCGTCCACAGAGCCCCTGGCCAAGTCCAGCACTTATGCAACCATTGCCAGTACACTGACCGCGTGCCCACCTGGTCCTCTGCACTAAAGTAATGTCAGCAAGCCACACTTGCAAAAGCCCAAAGTGGACGTTGGGGTTTCCCTGTGGAATCATTCCTTTCTGGAAAGACATCTAGTCGATCCTCCTGCAGGCAAGAGCTCAAGTCCTGAGATCCCACATTACCTTCTAGGAGATTGATTAACCATGTGATCCCTCCCACAACCAACTAGCTCCTCAGAAAGGTGTAGCACTTGTTTCAAGAGACCCAGCTATGGTGTTTATTGCCTGTTTCCAGAGACCCAGCTCTAGTTCTTGGCTGTTTCTAGAGACCCAGATTTGGCACTTGGCTGTTTCAAGAGAGCCAGCTATGGTGCTTGGCTGTTTCCAGAGACCCAGCTATGTTCCTACAGTTGCCCAGTGAATTCCTGATGTGTCCTGTGAATCTTCCACTGCCCCTGGAGAACCATTTTGTCTTCTGAGCTGACTCTGCAAACCTTCCTAGAGTGCGGGTGGTGATCTTGAATCTGGGCTGCACTCATGCAGCTGATAGCTGATACCCAGTTTTCTGGATCACATTTCACCTTGTTCGTCAGTCAATGTTCTCACAGGTCCAAGAGCGTCAGCCCCACATGTGGCGCTGGGTACACAGGTTCTAGGTCCAAGTCCCTGCTCCACCGTCCCCCAAAACTCAGTGAGGGAAACAAGACAAAAACAAGACAATCAGTGTTTTCTGACCCAAGAGTGTGTCTGAGGGGACTTGTGTCTGGGTGAAGGTGCAGAGCTGCCCCACCTGCATACAGCTCCCATCC
>NW_011478390.1:13116-14881 GCF_000754665.1 Bison bison bison | reverse complement strand
CTCCATTCGTGGGCTCCTCTGGGCTTGAATGCCTCACTCTAAATTCTACGCATCTCCTTGCAGGGATGTTTCCTTCTGTTTCCACTAGCTTGTGAAATAATGAATTCTTGAGAGTCTATTTCCTGTGTCCTAGAACCTCTGTGTAAGAGGAGGTCGGGTAGGAAGCAGTGGAGACTAGAAACACCCCCACCGTGTGACCCCCACGTGCCCATAAGGACAGGTGGCCCCTGTGTGACAGGACTGTGGCTGCCCGCAGCACCGTGTCCTCCCTTCCTGGGCGCCCAGCGAGATGGTCTCCCAGCCTCCTTGCAGTTATGTGTCCTGCAAGGGATGGGATGACGTTCACAGTGAGCAGGATGCATGGAGCTGCTTCCAGGCCTGGCTCCAAACCCTCCCTCACAAGATCCTCACTGTTGGTCATTCTGCTGGTGGATATGGATGCCCTGGGAAACCTTGGCAGCACACTGAGAGTGGTGCCTGGCTGCCAGGATGACAGTGGAGTACAGCTCCCTGTACCTCTTGTATTAGTCCTGCTTCAGGTTTCTGTAAAGTTGATGCTTTAACATGTGTGATACAGGCATATTCTGGTGTGAACATTAATAAAGGGAAACCTTTAAAACGGAGTTGGGAAGCCTAAAGGGGCGCTCTCTTGCCTCTCCCCTCTGTTGCAGCTTACTTTACATTTCCGGGCAGGAAGGCAGTTACCTTACTAGACAGCAAGCGGGAGGATGATTTTCTCCTTGCCCACCAACAGCCCAGCCAATGAGAAGCAGCCACAGCTCAGCCAATGAGAAACAGCCACATCGCAGCCAATGAGAAACCATTACTGCCTTGAACGCTTGCTTTTCTTCAAGGGGCTTTGATTCAAAGCAGCCTCTTTCAGTTTCCTCTTATTTCTGTGTTAAGTAATATTCCTCTCATTTGTTCTCTGAATTTGACTGTGGTTTGCCATAGTTAGAATGTCCTGAATTGCAATTCCTCTGCCATTCCTAAATAAACTCATACTAATGGTTAAAAAAAACAACCGAAAACTGCACATTGAATTTTAAGGTTGACACGGGACATCTCTTTTCCTGGATGAGCTGATAATATGCCTGAGTCAACTGCACGGGTCTCCTGCTTCTCTCATTGTGCCCCTCCCCCAATATTTGAGCAAGAATCCTCTTCCTCTGGCGCACATATCAAACACAAACCAGTGAATCCAGGGTCCACACCCCTAACCACCTCCTTTATGGGGGTCCACAATCTGGGCCACTATCCACTTGCCCTTGTCACCCCAGGTCCAGGTATAGGCTAACTACGGACACCCCCTCCACCCCAGAACCAGCCAGGAGAGCGATTCCACTGGGCGGTGTGTGTGGGCACCGCCCTGCTTAATGGGGTCAGACTGTGGTGCCCACTTGGATTAAAACAGAAACTTTACCCCAAAATCCCGCTGGGGGCGGCAGCGTCCAGTTATCAATATTTTCGTTTTTAGTTCTTAATAGAAACATAAGAAATGGCACCCCACTCCAGTACTCTTGCCTGGAAAATCCTATGGACGGAGGAGCCTGGTGGGCTGCAGTCTACGGGGTCGCACAGAGTCGGACACGACTGAGCGACTTCACTTTCACTTTCCACTTTCATGCATTGGAGGAGGAAATGGCAACTCACTCCAGTGTTCTTGCCTGGAGAATCCCAGGGATGGGGGAGCCTGGTGGGCTGCCGTCTATGGGGTCGCACAGAGTCGGACACGACTGAAGCGACTTAGCAGCAGCAGCAGCAG
>NW_011478390.1:5286-13013 GCF_000754665.1 Bison bison bison | reverse complement strand
GCAGTCGTGTCTGACTCTGTGACCCTATGGACAGCAGCCCACCAGGCTCCCCTGTCCACGGGATTCTCCAGGCAAGAATACTGGAGTGGGTTGCCATTTCCTTCTCCTCAGCCAGCTCCTACAATGGCTATTTTAGTTCTGCACAAACATTGGCACATTTAACCCTGGTAAGAATCCTCCACAGCATGTCCTACTCTCTCCTCCCCTTTTTTGCAAGAACCAGGGACTGAAACATTAGATAACTTGCCCAAGGTCAGCCAGCTCTGAGTGACAGGGCCACAGACCTACGTGAACACCTGACACCCTGCCCTGACCTCAGGGCGGGCTGTATCTCGACAGCCAGGAGGTTTCTGTCCTGGCTCAGAGGAGGGTGCCCAGCCCCCAGCTCATTATTAGTACTGATCTTTCATTTCTTATTCACACTCGTGGTTAGTTCCTGCAGAGACCTGCGTCCTAACTCTTTGTTTCCTCCGGTTCCATTCTTGTGCTGTTTCCCTATTTCACTCTCGCTCTGCCTCTCTCTGTGTTCCTCTCTGTCTCTGTCTGTTATTTTCCCACCATTACCGTATTATTCAGGACTCTCCAGGACGGACAGGTCATCACACAGTTGTATGGGGATTTCTGAGAGGAGGCCATCACGGGAACAGACTCTCAGGGTTCAGGAGGTGGAGAGTCCGCCCCAGGACCTGCTGCAGACCCAGAAAAGCGGGTGACATCATCAGTGTAGGTGTGTGATAGCGTCAGTGTGCGTGTGTGACAGCATCAGTGTGGGTGTGTGACAGCGTCAGTGTGGGTGTAAAGGCCTAGACCGGGAGGGCGGAGGTGTCAGGCCCAGCCTGGGGCTGGGGAGGCAGGAACCAGGGGCTCTGAGTCTGAGGGCTGGAGATGCCCACATTGTGAGGGTGGACCCCTTCTCTCAGCCACTAAACTCAGCTCATCTCTTCCAGAGTCTCCTTCGCAGTCACGCCCAGAAATACTGTTTTACCAGCTCTCGAGGCTCCTTAGCCCAGGCAGGTTGACACATATGTTAATGATCACAGTTAGAATGGTGCATTTCCCCTAAAACATGGCATGACCCTGACCTCAGGCAGACTCGCCGACAGGTGGGTGCTTAGCAGAGAGAAGTGTGGAGGGCTGGCGTTCCTGGAGACGTTCCTGAATATTCTATGCCCCCGCCCGGTTCATGGATGGTTGACATGGTGCTGTCTGCCCCACTGAAAAGGATTTTTATGAGTCCAGCCCACAGTGGGGAGCAGACAGGGTTTAGGAGAAATAAAGACAAAGGTAAAAGAAAAACCTTTTCCACCTGGGAAGCAGGTGGGAAGAGAAGACTGGCCCGGAGAGAGGACAGGAAACACGAAGTCAGGGATAGTCTCTTCTTCCTGATCCTGTGGCCTCCCGAGCCGGGGATGGACTCAGGGCCCTGCGGTGCAAGGACATTCCCGCGGGGAGGGCGGCCCCTACTGCTCTGAGGCCCTCGGGCGCCACCTGGAGGACGAGCCGGGCAGTGCTGCGTGGTCAGGCAGCGAGGCTCCACCTCGCGCTCCGACCCTGCCCGCTCCCGTGTGTTCACTGGGGTGAGTGACGGGGGTCACAGTGGGCCCCCTCGTGGTGGGAGGAGAGACGTCGCCTGGGTGCGAGAGGGCAGGGACAGATGCTCAGACACTGAGCTCCCGGGGACGAAGAGCTCACCTCGATGACCTGAAGGGTCCCCAGGCCCCCAGGGAGCTGAGCGAGGATGGATCCCCCTTGACCGGCGCCCGCAGACGTCAGCCTCCAGCAGCCTGTGAGCGAGGCCCGCATGGCTGGTCAGCTCGGACGCAGTGCCAGCGGGGGCCTGGAGTCTTCCCTGTGGTGCGAATGACTGCTCCCTCTCCCCTGGGTACCATCCTGGTGGAGCGTTGACAGGGAAACACCGAGGTGGAATAAATGCCACGGGGTGTGTTTATACTGCTTGGCAGGGGCTAAGTATCAAACTCTGGCAGGGTGTGTGTGTGTGTGTGTGTGTGTGTGTGTGTGTGCTGCCATTAAGCGGGGGCCGCTCCGGGGACCAGATCAGTGCCAGACAAGTAAAGACGTTTCAGGGACTTCCCTGCTGGTCCGGCGGGTAGGACTCAGCACTCCCGATGCAGGGGCCCGCGTTCCACCCCTGGTCAGGGAGCTAGACCCCGCATGGTGCGATTAGGAGTTCACGTGGGACAGTCAAAGGTCCTGCAAGCTGCAAGAAGACCGAAAATCCCGTGTCCCAAAGAAGACCGAAGATCCCTCGTGTTGCAGGTAAGACCTGGCGCAACCAGATAAATAAATATCAAAAAAGCCATTTCTCTGATTCTTGTTGTTTGGCAGAAACCAATGCAGTACTGTAAAGCAATTACCCTTCAACTGAAAATAAATAAATTTAACTTAAAATTTTAAATTTTAATTAAAATAATTTCTTTTAATCAATTAAAAATAATTCCATTTCATTTCTTCTACTGAACTGCACTGCTAATAATCTACATACACATGCACACATGTGTACACACCCATGCACACAAATACACGCACACACATGCACATGGGCTTGCACACATATGCACACTCACCCAAAACTAATACATGCCAATGATGATACATTCATTATTTGCAGTACTATCTAACGTCTCCACATTTTAATTTCCTAAGGAATGCCATCCCCACTAAGGCCTCTAACGGCACTTTGGTTTTACATAGCAGAGTCCCATCAGTGGGAAACCATTGATTCCAGAAAGATCAGATCAGATCAGTCACTCAGTCGTGTCCTACTTTGCGACCCCATGAATAGAAAGGTGGTATGTTGATTCATAATATGATAAAAAGTTAAAATAGTCAAAATGAATGATTCTCTGAATTATAAAAAAGTCAAGAATCATAGAAAATTGTATAAAAATTCCTTTTCCGGAGGGGTTTGTGTTTTGTTCTAATGGTTCCGAGCGCTCACTGACAGAATCTCTTATCAAAACCTGGAGCCTCCTGATAAAGAACTAGTGATTAGGGGAGGGGGTAAAATGGGAGAGTTGGATCAGCAGACACACACTGCTCTATAAAATAGATATCCGGGGCTTCTCTGGCGGTCCAGGGGTTAAGAATCCGCCTGCCAGTGCAGGGGACACGGGTTCCATCCCTGGTCTGGGAAGATTCCACGTGCGGCGAGGCAACTAAGCCCGCGCACCACTAGAGGGCCCCCTGCTTACCACGACTAGAGAAAGCCCGCACCGCAGTGAAGACCCAGTGCAGCCACGGATCAATAGACAAGATTATAAAAAAAGAGAGAGACAACAAGGACCTACTGTAGAGACAGGGAACTATATTCAATATCTGGTGATAATGTATAACGGAGGAGAACCTGAAGAAGATACATGTCCAGTCACTTTTCAGGTGTTCACTTCACTTTGTAATACCTGAAACTAATGTGACATTGCAAGTCAACTATACTTCAATTAAAAAATAATTTTAGAGTTAGTGATTAATGGCGAGTTTAGAATCAAATTATTCAAAATCTGAATGACTTAATGAAGAGACACCCAGTTTGAATAATAGATGGGATATCATAAGGGCTTCCCTGGTGGCTCAGATAGTAAACAGTCAGCCTGCCAATGCAGGAGACACGGGTTCGATCCCTGGGTTCGGATGATCCCCCGGAGAAGGAAATGGCAACCCACCCCAGTATTCTTGCCTGGAGAATCCCATGGACAGAGGAACCTGGCAGGCTACAGTCCATGGGGTTGAAAAGAGTCGCACATGACTTAGCGATTGAACAACAACAACACACGTTCTAACAGGGCTTGTTGAATAAGCAACCACGTTGTCTGAACCCTCAGAGCTGGTGAGAACAGAACCTACTGAGGAGGTCTGGGGGCAGAGTGTGGGTGACACTGAGGTTGGGTCGCTTCTTGAATCTGAATCCGAACCAGACCACAGAGTAAAGGTAACAACATTCAGCCAAAAAAGGGGAGGGGTGGAGAAAGAGCTAGACAAATGCAAACTCTTGTTATTATTTATCCCCCCTTTTTTGGGGGGGGGCTTCCCAGGTGGCGCTAGTGGTAAGAACTTGCCTCCCAATGCAGGAGATGTAAGAGATGCAGGTTCAGTTCCTGGGTCGGGAAAATCCCCTGGAGAAGGAAATGGCCACCCACTCCAGTATTCTTGCCTGGAGAATCCCATGGAGGAGAATCCCTGGAGAATCTCACCAGAGGAGCCTGGCGGGCTACAGTCCATGGGGCCACAAAGAGTCGGACTGAAGCGACTTAGCATGCATGCATCCCGTTTTTTCTGAACACATGTATCATTGTTTTCTTTCCCAACAAGAAAAATAATTGAGAGGCCACGTTTACTGCTTTTTCACTTAAAAATCCACCCACAGCACCTTGCATGCATGCTCCTTCCATGACAACATGCATAGGTTTGTGGCAGGTTCCACCAGGCCCTGCCCTCTGCCAATAATGCCCCCCCCCGCCCCCCCACTGACTTTCCTACCTGGGGTGACATGGTTTAAAAATTGAGTGACAGGTCTGGTTGGCAGTCAACGGTGGGCAGGGTTGCCTTGTCTGAGTGTCTGCACGTGGGTGAGTTTCGACACAGGGTGTGTGGCCCATCTCATCTTGATTTGAGGGAGGAAATGAGGCGGATGGCTGTTTTCATGCAGAAAGGGAAGTGCTTTTCAGAGGACAGTGACTGACCGCAGAGCCTGGCTTCCTGCAGCCTGCCGGGGGCCCTCTGGGGCAGCCACGCCGCCCCTTTCCTGGGTTCCCTTTTTCTTGGAGGAGCTGGTCAGCTGGGCTGGGGGCGCCAGGGGGGTGGTCTGGGCAGATGTGGGGCTTGGGTCAAGACTCCTAAGGCACGAGGACCTTGATGCTGGGAAGGATTTCAGACACCAACAGCCTGGCTGTCTTCTCCTTGAACAGAAGCAACCACTGGGGCTGAGGGCCCCGCGGGCTTGAATGCAGCAAGACCTGGGACCGGCCACAGGCCTGAGCGCTTGGACAGACTGACCCCTCGGACAGGACATCACTGCCCTCCATCTCTATCAGACCTTGCCTTGCTGACCCCGGCATCCCGAGGAGGTCCCTTCCTGAACACCCAGCTCTGCCTGTGAGCCTGGCTTTGGTGCCCTAGGCTCAACAAGCCCCTCTCTGGGGCTGTGACTCTGAGAAACCCCGGGTCTCTCCCTCCCTCCGCGTCGGACCCCCCTCCCCAGTCTCCTCCTCACAAGGCCGGCCCCTCCCCTGGGTGTCGTGATGGTAGGACTCAGGGGGCGGGGGCGCCAGGCCACCCCTGCCTCGTCATAGGGCCCGTGTCCTGTGAGCCCCGTGGGGTGCAGGCAAGAATCCAGCCACCGTCCCAGACCCGTCGGGTTCTGTGCACACTCGCCAGTCCAAGAAGCCCCGCCCACCCACGTTGGACAAACGTAATTGTTTCCTTAGTTCACCCACATCTGTAGACTGAAGGCTTTCGGTTTAGAAGTGATCTGAGCCAGCTGGGAGGCAGGGTGAGCGTGGAGAGTGCAGCCCAGGGTCACAGGATACGGGGAGTGGGGTGGGTGGGGGCTGGCAGAGACCAAGCTTCACAGTTGAGGTGTGCACCTACCCCGGAGGGCGTGAGGGAGGCGGGACCGAGAGCCTGTCTGGGCGCCTCCTGATGGAACAATGTGATGTTGACAGGAGAGTTTTCTTTCTCCTTTTGCGCTGGGAAATCTAAGTGTTTGAGCGAGGAAATGAGCGCTTTGAGTACTGTCAGCCTGTTAGGACCAGAAGCGGTGCAGGGAAGTTTCTCCACCAATACCCGACCTTGTGGTCTGGTTATTTATGTAATTATCCATGTATCTATGTAACCACGTATCTGTGTATTTACCTATATAGCTATGTATGTTTCTGTGTAGCTGTTTACCTATGTGTCTATGTAACTATCTATATATTTAAGTGTCTATGCATCATCTAGCTACTTATCAATCAATTCACCTATTTATCTACCTATCATGTTTCTATCTATGATGAGTTAATACTATGCCTGCTTCATCCAGACTCAGGTTGAGTCTGGTTATGACAGATCTTGCTAGAAACACTTATCTGTGTAATTGTTTTGTTCATTTAGTTTTTCTATGACACCAGACCTTGCTTGAGGGCAGGGAATACATGGGTTTTTTCTCAATTTTATCTCCTCATTTCCTGGGATGGCCATGGGTTGACATGCTTAAATATTTCTTTAGTGAACAGGGATAAGATTGCTGAATGGTGAAGGATGAACAAAAGGGCAAGTCATGGAGCGGTTAAGGTGAGTGATCTTGAGCAGTCAGAGAAGAGATGATGTCATTGGAAAAAACAAACCCAAAACACCTCATGGCATTTTCCAGTCCCCGAATTGCTGTGAGTTACCCTGGAAGCACGACCCAAGACAAGGATGGAAGTGTAGGTAGTTTATCTGAGAAGCAAGAAGGCAGAGTGGGGCAGGGAGAGTGTGAAGGAAAGGAATTCCTGGTAGAGAAGCCTGAGGTCCGTGCAGGAGGTGATGGCAGGGGACTCCACCAGGACCTCGGAGAGTGTAGAGAACGCCCTGCAGGGTCTTCCCTCCAAAGGCAGTGACACTTGGGAATGTATTCATGGGCTTCTGTTCCCCACTGCTTGGAATCATCCCAGGGATGGCTACGTTCTTCAAGGTCGGGCTGAAAGTGGTTCTGACACCTACAGAGCCATCAACCACATCAAAAACGAAAGGGCAGGTCACCACAGGGATCTGAACCAGAGGCTAAAAACACATGCTTGAAAACCTCTGTTCAACGGATTGAATCCAGTCTGTGAACTTGACTTCACCCCTTCCAAAACCCTCTGCATCTTTGCCTTCTGGACCGGAAGACAATGCCTCTTTCAGTCCCTACTTCCTCTTTTCCCTCCCAACCAGCGTTTCAGTTCGGAAGTCAGATGGTCTTCTCACCCTTTGAGGAGAACAGAGCGGAGCGATGGTTACTAACCTCCTAGATCAGACCACAACTCTAGGTCACTTCAGGCCGTACCAGTAGAAACTGCTGAAAGTCTAGCCTCAGAGGTCAGCAGCAGTTAATGCACTGGGAGTGGCCTGGGCCCCTGCCTCGACTAGGGGCACAGAGCCCAGATGAGGGGGGCCTCGAGGAGAGCTGGCCTGCTAGATGGAGGGAGCAACATGCGAGAACATTCTGGAAGGCCAATGGGAAGACGGGCAGTAACCAAAGGGCTGCCTGTCAGGGCGTCATCTGGTTCCATCAGCCTTTAAGGAAACGTCCCGAATCCTGGCCACAGAGAAAGAGCTCATTCCTGTTGTTTTCATGATGGTTTTACACTTTTAGATTCTTATTTTGTACTGTTACAGGCTCCCCAAATTAGACATATCTTTACAATTCTTGCATTTACACAGAATTTTCACTGTTCTCTAGGTGCCAGGAAACCAGGCCAGTTGTCCCCTCCCTGCCAAAACAAACAAACAAACAAAAAAAGGGGACTATTAGAAGACTCAGGCCCATCACCACTTGTTTTTGCTTGCTTGTTTTCACTGAATTTTTGGCAGTGCAAGCCCTGTCCTCACAGGAATTCGATGTGTTCTTCTCTGGTGGGGACATTGAGGGGCAAACAGAGCGGGAGAGGAGGGATGAGACAGTTCTTGCAAGACCCTGGACACCAGGGAGAACTTGTATGTGTAGACCCCGGGGAGCTGGGCCACCAGGGGACGGGGGAGGGGAAGGG
>NW_011478390.1:849-5186 GCF_000754665.1 Bison bison bison | reverse complement strand
GGGAATGGGGAGGGAGAGGGGAGGGGGGCTGAGTGGTGCAGGGAGCAGAGGGAAGCGGACTGGAGAGTCCTCGAGACACCGCAGTGAGAGTCACTCAGCCATCAAAAAGTCAGACTTGTAGTCACTATAGAATTAATTTCTATGAACCAACCACTTTCAGATCCACAAAGAAATCCCAGCTTCCCCTGAGTAGGAACAACCAAAACAACAGCAGAGGAAAATTCCAAGGGATGAATGTAATACAAACTGTGCAAAACTGAGCCCATGTAAGTGTCTATCTTTCAAACATTCCTGAGTGGCACAAAAATCAGATTTGAAGAAGTGAAGAGCTACATCCAATCCTTGGACAGCATCCTTGGACATGACAAATATGCCAGTTCTTCTTCAGCTAATTTATAAATGAGCCCCAGTCTTCAAAATGCACTAACAAGCATTTTTTCAAAAACTAGACAAATTGATACTAAACTTTATATGGAAAAATAACAACTAGGAAACACTAGTTGAAGCAGTATGACAGTATAACAACTAGAGAAGCAGTATGCAGGCAGAAGGGATGAGCTCAACCAGAAGTTAAAACACACCACACAGGGACTTCTCTGCTGGCCGAGTGGTTAGACTTCACCTTCCAATGCCCCGGGTTCCATCCTTTGTAGAGCAGTTAAGATCCCATATGCCCAACAGCCAAAAAGCCAAAACAGAAAGAGAGACAATATTGCAACAAACTCAACAAAGGCTTTAAAAATGGTTCACATTAAAAAATTTTAAAAACATTTTTTTAAATAGCACATACACAATAGAGCCTCTGAGTCATGAGGCAGTAAGAAAGCCTAGGTGCATCTCCTTAGTCTGGGAAAAGAAACAAGAAAGAATCAGCCGTATTCCTCAGGTATTTCAAAGCAGTGGGGTATTATACACAGTGTGGTTTACATGCAAACGGATGCTCTGGGAGAAGACATGTGGCTACAGCACAAGGTCAGTAGCTGCTAATATTATTAAGTGAATGTTTAATGAGGAACGTGGTATGTTCAAACTCTCAGAGTATCAATATCTCCCCGCACCCCAGTGACTGATCACAAAGGGCAAACCACAGCTTCACTCTGGGGAAACCCAGGGCACGCCGAGTGCACCCGCAATCCCTGATAAGGAGAAACAAGGACAGCACGGCTTGGCTGGTACTCCGCCCCCAGTGCACAGCCCGCATCTGACCAGACTGGCCTGGCTCCTGTGCTGTGTGCCTCATGCCTCCTTTCTCGGCGGCTCCCCCTCTCCCAGCGCCCAGCGCCCAGCACCGGCACCGGTCTCATCACCCTTGTGAGGGGAGGAGCCCGGGTCTCTGGTTGGGAGACTGATGGAAACTTCACTGTGTCCACACAGGTGGCCCTGAGCCAGAGACTCGAGAGGAACACAAGCCATTCAAGACCAGGAGGGGCTCAGACCTCGGGCAGGAGCCGCTGATCTTCTGACCGCCCAGCCCTAAGCCCAGCACTGGGCTCTCATCACCTCATGGCACATTTGGACCAAGCCTGGAGCACATGTCTGGGTTTATGATGGGCGGAAATTGTTTGCTGAACAAAAAGGATTCTTACATCTTCTGTGGGACGGCCTTGGAGACTGACATGTAGGGGAAGAGCTGCTCGACTTCTGGTGAAAATTTCAGCGTTGAAACGCATGCTGGGGGTGACGGGCACCTGCCCATGGCATCCTCATGGTCAGCGTGGCCTCCCAGGCTCTGTCATCCTGTCCCTCTGATCAGTCCAGGGTGGGCAGGAGAGTCGCTGTGATTTCAGCACTCATCACCCTGCTCAGCCCCACTCCATGGGGAAGGAGAGTGAGTCATGTGTTTATTATCATCATTTAGTTATTTGAGGATGAGCCTTGAATTTCCCTTTCAGGTCCCCTAACATGCCTTCTCAGTGGTGGAGATAGGGAGACAGTCCTGGACTATCCGGGGAACAGGGGGTCCCCTGTCACCACCAAGGTCCTTATGGGTGAAACAAGGAGGCAAGGAGGACACAGCCAGAACACATGTGACTTGAAAGCAGAAGCTGGAGAGCTGTGACTGCCGGCTTTGAAGATGGGAGGGGTGATGCCAGGGAGAGGGTCGTTTGTAGAAGCTTGAGAAGGTGAGGGGAGACATTTCCCCCGAGTGATTGGGAGGAATGCAGCCTGACGACACTGCGGTTTTAATGCCGGGGTTTCCAGTTTGGACTTCTGACCTCCAGAATGGAAGGTAATTACTGTGTCGGTTTAACGCGGTGACTTCCAGCAGCTGCTCTGTAGCCACAGGAAGCAAACACACAGAGTATCTGAGGGGGTTTTGGTGGCCGTTGCTGTTTGCTTCTTTGTTTGCCAGTCTGAACTCTGCAGGCTCAGGGTCTGAATCTGTCGTGCCCAGAGACGTATCTCTAAGCCAGGCACATGGCCAACACCGAGAAATAGGTGCAGATGCTTGGGGGGAGAAAAGCCATCAGACTAGGAAGGCTTAGGGCAGCTTAGAGTTACGGGAGGCCCCAGAAGTGGTCTGAAATGTCTGTCGAACCCACTGCCCACTCCAGCCTCAGCCTGCAGAAACTAGGGCCCGGCTCTGTGGAGGGTCGGTCCCTTCCTGCGGGGATGCTGATGTGACAATCGCATGACAGGAAGCACCAGCCCCGGAGAGGACACACCCTGTGGTCTGTCTGTCCAGAGGACACCTAGATCTCCTCCATCCTCACAGCCTGGACCGCAGGGAGGAGACGCCATGGCCCCCGCGCTCCCTGCCCTGCTCTGTCTCGGTGAGATGAGGAGGCGCAGGGGGAGCCCTGGTCTGGAGGGATACCCCCCCCAGCAACCCTGCTCCGTCAGGGGACCCCAGGGCCCAGGAGGCTCCCGGGGAGGAGAGGCACTGCTCAGATCTGAGGGCAGACCTTTCACAGGGCGCTCTCTTCCAGGGCTGAGTGTGGGCCTGAGGACCCAAGTGCAGGCCGGTGAGTCTGTCTCAGGGCCTGGCTCCCTCCTCTCGTGGGGACAAGGGTCACCCCCAGGCTGTGGGCAGGGGGAGGGCAGCTCGGGGCTCATGGAGGGGGAGTCTGGGAGGTCTGGGCTGAGAGCCGGGGCCTGGGGTGGACGCCTGGTGAGCCCGCCTCTGATTTCCTTCCAGGGACCCTCCCCAAATCCACCATCTGGGCTGAGCCCGGCTCTGTGGTCCTCTGGGGGAGCCCTGTGACCATCTGGTGCTGGGGGACCCTGTGGGCCCAGGGGTTCCGTCTTGGTAAAGAGGGAAGCCCGGTTCTCTGGGACAGACAGAAACCCCTGGAGCCCCGGGACAAGGCCAGGTTCTCCATCCAACACATGGGAGAGGACCACGCAGGGAGCTATCGGTGCTACTACAGCACCCCCACTGGCTGGTCAGAGCCCAGTGACCCCCTGGAGCTGGTGGTGACAGGTGAGGGACACTCGGGGGCCTCGGGCTCTGCCCTCGGGATGGGGTCTGCTCTCAGGGGCTGTCCCTCTCACAGCCCAGCCCTGGGGAGGGGAGGGAAGCGTGGGGGCCCCACAAAACCAGCTGCCTCCTTCTCTCCTAGGACTCTACGGCAAACCCAGACTCTCAGCCCTGCCAAGTCCTGTGGTAACATCGGGAGGGAGCGTGACCCTCCAGTGTGGCTCCCATCAGGGATTTAACATATTCCTTCTGACCAAAGACGGAGAAGACAAGTCCTCTTGGACCCTGGCTGGACAGCGAAGCCCAGATGGGTGGACCCAGGCCCTGTTCCTTGTGGGTCCTGTGACCCCTGGACACAGGTGGAGGTTCAGATGCTACGGCTTTAGCAGCGTCACCCCCCGGGTGTGGTCCGCCCCCAGTGACCCTCTGGAGCTCCTGGTGGCAGGTGAGGAAGTACCGTCCTGACCTCCCAACTTGCTGAGGCACCAGGGTGGGCATTAGATGCTTTTCTACTGGAGCTGTCCCAGAGGAGAGGGTGGGGTGAGGGGGTGGGGCTCACGGGACAGACACACAGACTGCAGACGGTGAGGCCTGGGGACCAGAACAGGAGAAGGGGCTCATGGGAGGAGCCGTCCCTACAGCCTAGTCTCCGCAGGGGTGTCTGGCAATGAGATGGGGAGGGCAGCTTGGAGCTCACGGAGGGGGAGTCTGGGAGGTCTGCCTGAGAGCTGGGGCCTGGTGGGGATGCCTGGTGAGCCCGCCTCTGATTTCCTTCCAGGGACCCTCCCCAAACCCACCATCTGGGCTGAGCCGGGCTCTGTGGTTCCCTCGGGGACCCCCGTGACCATCTGGTGTCAGGGGACCCTGGAGGCCCAGGTGTTCCATCTGGATAAAGAGGGCACCTCAGTCCCCTGGG
>NW_011478390.1:0-643 GCF_000754665.1 Bison bison bison | reverse complement strand
TTGGGGAGGGGAGAGACTGAGAAACAGAGACAGCGCTGAGGGGCCAGAGAGGCCCACAGAGTCTCGCTCAGAACCTGGGCCGGCGGCCGCACCCCCTTCCTCTCTGCAGGACGGCTCAGAGACAGACCCTCCCTCTCAGTGCGGCCGGGCCCCTCGGTGGCCCCCGGGGAGAATGTGACCCTGCTGTGTCAGTCAGGAAACAGGACGGACACCTTCCTTCTGTCCAAGGAGGGGGCAGCCCATCGCCCCCTGCGTCTGCGCTCCAAGGACCAAGCCCGGCGGTACCAGGCCGAGTTCTCCTTGAGCCCTGTGACCTCAGCCCACGGGGGCACCTACAGGTGCTACGGCTCACTCAGCACAGACCCCTACCTGCTGTCACAGCCCAGTGAGCCCCTGGCGCTCGTGGTCTCAAGTGAGGCAAGGTCTGTCCGTCTCACTCAGCAGCTCGGGGCTCTGCCCTGGGAGCGCAGGGCGGTGGTGGAGGAGGGGGCGCTAAGGGAGGGGCCCCTTGCTTGAGGGGCCTCAGAGCGCGCGCCCTGCCCCTTCTTCCCGCACTGGGGTCTCGGAGGGCCAGGTGGGCAGTGTGAGGGTCTCGGGGAGGCCACAGGGCCGTGCATGGCAGAGGGGAGTGAGAGCTTTTATG
>NW_011478389.1:9597-10897 GCF_000754665.1 Bison bison bison | reverse complement strand
TTCGGGGCTGGTGCACTGGGATGACCCAGAGGGATGGTATGTGGAAGGAGGTGGGAGGGGGGTTCAAGATGGGGAACATGTGTTTACCCGTAGCAGATTCAATTTGATGTATGGCAAAACTAATACAATATTGTAAAGTAATTAGCCTCCAATTAAAATAAATAAATTTATATTTAAAGAAAAAGAAAATGCACACACACAAAAAAAGATTCATGCCAATAGTTTTATGGCCGAGGATAAGTCACCTTATGCCCATGTTATCGCAAAATGCATGTTATGGGTGAGGGTTCTGGTGCAACTCTCTCAGTTTTGAGGCATTTCCTTTCTCTAATGAGCAGCTTGCTAATAGGTATATTAGTCCATTCTGAAGGAGATCAGCCCTGGGATTTCTTTGGAGGGAATGATGCTGAAGCTGAAACTCCAGTACTTTGGCCACCTCATGCGAAGAGTTGACTCATTGGAAAAGACTCTGATGCTGGGAGGGATTGGGGGCAGGAGGAGAAGACGACGACAGAGGATGAGATGGCTGGATGGCATCACTGACTCGATGGACATGAGTCTGAGTGAACTCCGGGAGTTGGTGATGGATAGGGAGGCATGGCATGCTGTGATTCATGGGGTCACAAAGAGTAGGACACAACTGAGTGACTGAACTGATCTGAATAGGTATAACTCCTTGCTATAAACTATCAAGGGGGCGCTCTTCTGTTGCCTTCTGATTTCTATGTCAGAAGGTTTCTCTGTTTCTTTTATACTTTAATAAAACTATTACTCAAAAGCTCTAAGTGATCAAGCCTCATCACTGGCCTTTGACTGAATTCCTCTCCTCTGGAGGCCAAGAATCCTGGTGTCATTCATGGCTAATAGCAGCAAGCTTTCACATATCTAGGTACATTCATGTTGCTGCAAATGGAGTTATTTTGTTCTTTTTAACTGCTGAGTAATATTCCATTGTATATATGAATCACATCTTCTTTATCCATTCCTCTGTTGATGGACATTATGTTGCTTCCATGTCTTGGCTATTTCAGACAGTACAGCAATGAATTTTGGGGTGCATGTATCATTTAGGACTATGTTTTTCTCTGAGTATATGCCCAGGAGTGGGATTGCACGGTCATATGATAGCTCTCTTTTTAGTTTTTTAAGGAACCTCCATACTGCTTTCCATAGTAGATGCACCAATTTACATTTCCACCAACAATGTAGGAGAGTTTTCTTTTCTCCATAGTCTCCACAGTATTTACTTTTTTGTGGATATTTTTTGATAATAGCCATTTTGACTGATGATATGTGCTAT
>NW_011478389.1:4456-6203 GCF_000754665.1 Bison bison bison | reverse complement strand
TCAAAGTCAAAAGGAAAATAAAAGATGTGTTTCTATGGGACAAAATTTAATAAAATAAAAATTTCTTAGTTCTTTGGTCCTTTTATTAAGCAGTAGTCTACCAGGAGGTTCCAGTTAAATCTCTGATTTTCTAAGACCAATTTAGTAGCTGGAATCTCATGAAATAGCATCAAGACAAGCTTGCTGTTAACCATGCTCTGATCTTATTCTCTACTTTCTTAAATGCTTTACATCTCAGAATTGGGCCTCTTTTTCATTCCCCCATCCATGTCAATACGCTAGTTCTTCATATTTGAGGGTATTTACTTATGACATAATGGAAAGTGCAATACATAATGACTAAGATGCCAAGGCCTTATTTAATATCCCAGTGCAGATTGACCAAAGATAGTTACACAAGTAGCTAATCTTTATGAACTGCTCTCAGGTTCCGAGACCTCTCTGATGTTGACCGCTAATTCCTATTGCTTTAGTCTTTTGACACTTACTTACATATTCTGACTCCCATTATCTACTTTGGAATCTTCTTAAATCCACTGTCCTACTCCAGCCAGTTTGTCCATGTAAGAGAAGATTTTGAACATACTACAAAATGCCTACCCTTCAATTAATAAGTAAAATATCATGAAAGTAATCTATTACTCATCCCATAATCTTGTTACCAGTTGAATATTGGCCTGTACAAGGTCATATAATTTATACTAAAAGGATAGTATCTGCTTACAGAAGAAATCCTTAAATAACATGCCCTCTGTATCATCTGGGTTCCTAGTAGGCAAGCCTCAGTCTTTGCTTTCAAATTAAGTTATTCAACATATACAAAGATCTTATTGTAATATTAATGTAGTCAGATATCTAATGAAAAAAGTTTTCTCAACCTTGATACTACCCATGTTGGGTAGAAATGTTCTTATGCCAAGCTTCAGGATCTGTCTTAGAGAAAACATTCTGAGTCCTTAGGGGATTTGGTCCCCTCCCTATACCTTGTCACTCAATTTGTTTTCCCACTTGTCTTAGAGGTGAGGGAGGTGATTCCACATTAAGCAAATTAATTTGACATACCTGAAAAATAACAAAATTATATTTTCTGGGTTATGAAATTAAATGTTAGCAGATGCTACTAGTGCTATCTACAGATAGTTGAAAAAAGTTGCTAGTTTTAGAAACAAACTTGATACTTTCTGAATTTAAAGCCAAATTGAACACTTTGTGGTTTGAACTATACTTGTTATTATAAAGCAATAGTTATTCTTTCAAGGAAAACAAAACAAAACAAAAAAGACTGGATCAGAATTTCACATTGTTAAAGGCTTTTATAAAATAATTCAAGAAAACAATACTTTTTTTTAAATTAATTTTATTTATTTTTAAACTTTACATAATTGTATTAGTTTTGCCAAATATCAAAATGAATCCACCACAGGTATACATGTGTTCCCCATCCTGAACCCTCCTCCCTCCTCCCTCCCCATACTCTCCCTCTGGGTCGTCCCAGTGCACCAGCCCCAAGCATCCAGCATCGTGCATTGAACCTGGACTGGCATCTCGTTTCATACATGATATTTTACATGTTTCAATGCCATTCTCCCAAATCTTCCCACCCTCTCCCTCTCCCACAGAGTCCATAAGACTGTTCTATACATCAATGTCTCTTTTGCTGTCTCATATACAGGGTTATCGTTACCATCTTTCTAAATTCCATATATATGCGTTAGTATACTGTATTGGTGTTTTTCCTTCTGGCTTA
>NW_011478389.1:2257-2659 GCF_000754665.1 Bison bison bison | reverse complement strand
GTCAGGTTTTTGGTATTAGGGTGATGGTGGCCTCATAGAATGAGTTTGGAAATTTACCTTCCTCTGCAATTTTCTGGAAGAGTTTGAGCAGGATAGGTGTTAGCTCTTCTCTAAATTTTTGGTAGAATTCAGCTGTGAAGCCGTCTGGACCTGGGTTTTTGTTTGCTGGAAGATTTTTGATTACAGTTTCAATTTCCGTGCTTGTGATGGGTGTGTTAAGGTTTTCTATTTCTTCCTGGTCGAGTTTTGGAAAGTTTTACTTTTCTAAGAATTTGTCCATTTCTTCCTCGTTGTCCATTTTATTGGCATATAATTGTTGATAGTAGTATGATCCTTTGTGTTTCTGTGTTGTCTGTTGTGATCTCTCCATTTTTATTTCTAATGTTATTGATTTGATTTTTC
>NW_011478389.1:0-1365 GCF_000754665.1 Bison bison bison | reverse complement strand
TTTCTTATGTCAAATTTTTGTATTTCTTTTTTTATTTCTTCTGTAGATTTGTTGATTTATTCAGCAGCGTGTTGTTCAGCCTCCATATGTTGGAATTTTTAATAGTTTTTCTCCTGTAATTGAGATCTAATCTTACTGCTATTGTGGTCAGAAAAAGATGCTTGGAATGATTTCTATTTTTTTGAATTTACCAAGGCTAGCTTTATGGCCCAGGATGTGATCTATCCTGGAGAAGGTTCCATGTGCGCTTGAGAAAAAGGTGAAATTCATTGTTTGGGGATAAAATGTCCTACAGATATCAATTAGGTCTAACTGGTCTATTGTATCGTTTAAAGTTTGTGTTTCCTTGTTACTTTTCTGTTTAGTTGATCTATCCATAGGTGTGAGTGGGGTATTAAAGTCTCCCGCTATTATTGTGTTATTGTTAATTTCTCCTTTCATACTTGTTAGCATTTGTCTTACATACTGTGGTGCTCCCGGGTTGGGTGCATATATATTTATAATTGTTATATCTTCTTCTTGGATTGATCCTTTGATCATTATGTAGTGACCTTCTTTGTCTCTTTTTCAGCCTTTTTTTTAAAGTCTATTTTATCTGATATGAGTATTGCTACTCCTGCTTTCTTTTGGTCCCTATTTGCATGGAAAATCTTTTTCCAGCCCTTCACTTTCAGTCCGTATGTGTCCCCTGTTTTGAGGTGGGTCTCCTGTAGACAACATATGTAGGGGTCTTGTTTTTGTATCCATTCAGCCAGTCTTTGTCTTTTGGTAGGGGCATTCAACCCATTTACGTTTAAGGTAATTACTGATAAGTATGATCCCGTTGCCATTTACTTTACTGTTTTGGGTTCAAATTTATACACCATTTTTGTGTTTCCTGTCTAGAGAATATCCTTTAGTATTTGTTGGAGAGCTGGTTTGGTCGTGCAGAATTCTCAGCTTTTGCTTGTCTGAGAAGCTTTTGATTTCTCCTTCATACTTGAATGAAATCCTTGCTGGATACAATAATCTGGGCTCTAGGTTATTTTCTTTCATCATTTTAAGTATGTCTTGCCATTCCCTCCTGGCTTGAAGAGTTTCTATTGAAAGATCAGCTGTTATCCTTATGGGAATTCCCTTGTGTGTTATTTGTTGTTTTTCCCTTGCTGCTTTTAATATTTGTTCTTTGTGTTTGATCTTTGTTAATTTGATTAATATGTGTCTTGGGTGTTTCGCCTTGCGTTTATCCTGTTTGGGTATTCTCTGGGTTTCTTGGTACTTGGGTGATTATTTCCTTCCCCATTTTAGGGAAGTTTTCAACTATTATCTCCTCAAGTATTTTCTCATGGTCTTTCTTTTTGTCTTCTTCTTCTGGAACCCCTATTA
>NW_011478388.1:8460-9564 GCF_000754665.1 Bison bison bison | reverse complement strand
CCATTCCCTTCTCCAGTGGACCACATTCTGTCAGTAATTCCACTACTGAGCATATACCCTGAGGAAACCATAATTGAAAAAGATACACGTACCCCAATGTTCACTGCAGCACTATTTACAATAGCTAGGACATGGAAGCAACCTACATGTCCATCAACATATGAATGGATAAAAGTTGTGGTTCATATACACAATGCAAAATTACTCAGCTATAAAAAGGAATGCATTTGACTTGGTCCTAATGAGGTGGATGAACCTAGAGTCTATTATATGAAGTGAAGTAAGTCAGAAAGAGAAAGACAAATACGAGTATTAGCTCATATATATGGGATCTAGAAAAATGGTACTGATGAACCCATCTACAGAGTAGCAGTGGAGATGCGGACATAAAGAACAGACTTATGGACACAGTGGGGAAAGGAGAGGGAGTGATGATTTGAGAGAGTAGCATTGAAACATACATTACCATTTGTAAAGTAGGTAGCCAGTGGGAATGACACAGGGAACCCAAAGCCAGTACTCTGTGACAATCTAAAGGAGTGGAATGGAGAGGAAGGTGGGAGGGAGGTCAAGAAACAAGGTACATATGCATACCTATGGCTGATTCATGTTGTATATGGCAGAAATCATCACAATATTATAAAGTAATAATCCTCCAACTAAAAATTAAATTAAAAATTATTGGAGTGGGTTGCCATTTTCTTCTCCACGGGATCTTCCCAACCCAGGGATTGAACTCACGTCTCCTGCTTGGCAGGCAGATTCTTTACCACTGAGCCACCTGGGCAGTCTTTTTAAGAGGAAGACTGATTTTATTGGTAAAAGACTTAAATAGACACTTCAGCAAAAAAGATACATGGATGGCAAATAAGACTATTAAGGGTTATTTTTTTCTTAATTCATGTTTTGAGAACCTTTTGTTATGTCAAGCCACTGGGGGCCAATTATTTGAGGAAAGAACCGTTTCAGATTTGTTAAATGGGATTCCTTATAAATGTCTAAAATAATCCCTCCTAAGTAAATCATACTTTTCTCTGTATTCTCCATTTATTATATGAATGTATATGGAAGGAGTAAGCAGAAAGAGTTTTCCTTTATAGGTGA
>NW_011478388.1:3885-5549 GCF_000754665.1 Bison bison bison | reverse complement strand
GGTTTACCAGGAAAATAAATCAATGACAACCTCCCTGCCTCAAGCAGTAAAAGTCATCAAGATTTTGCTGCAGGGAGCCTAACAAATGTTTACATGTATAAGAATACAGTTAAAAATTCCATCTCCAAATGTATCTGTTTAGCAAGCTTTCTGTCTTTAGCAAGTGCACAGATGAGCTTCAGTCCAGCTTTGGCTTATCACAGCTTTCAAAGACCTTTAGTGGAATCAGGATTATGAATATTTTTGTATTTACCTCTGATAAACATCCTAGTGACAGTCTAATATGATCATTCAAGATTTTTATTGTGTGGTGAGAAATAATACCCTGTGAACCAGGAAAGATTATGACTACAGACCAAACAACAACAACAACAACAAAGCAGAGGGATAAAATTGAGGGAAAACTAAAGAAATCATCTTTTGATAGGTTGAAAAGTTAGAAAGCTGCTGGGCAGGTTGCCATGGATACCATGTCCTGAATATAATACTGGGCTTTTCCTCACAGATAAACACTAAAGGCCTGACTCTCCACCTGCACACCTCCATTCTGTGCATGCAGTAGTGACTACATGGAATGGAAATTCTCTATTTTGATGAATAAGAATGCAGTGGGAAATTTTCTGTGCAAAAATCCTAACCAGCTGAAAGATACTCGAATGGGATTGATTCCAAAGGGATTTTTATCCCATTTTTCCATTACCCAAGACTTCGAAATTAAACTCACTAAACAGTAATCTTTATAAATCTATAATAAAGAAATAGAAATCAGGAATTGGTTATAATGCAGCAGATCTACATAGCTTCCTTTTTTAAAATAAGTAGCACTTGCCAACCAATCTTATTGTCCATCTATTGGAGTTTTATGGGGTCTTAACAGAACAAAGAATATGGCAAGATGGGAATCTCCTCCATAGACCACAGAGGCACTATACCAGAAATATATACAATAAGTTACTGTGTCAGGAGTGCACCGCTCTCTTCAAGGAGCAGAAGCAGCTTTGTGTATAACACATGGACTGTAGATTAAGACAGACCCACAGTTAGAGTCTAAAAGGCTCAAATCTCAGTTCTGTCACTTTACTAGCTGGAAGATCTTGGGTAAATTTCTTAATCTCACTTAGACTCTTCTTACTAATTTATAATATATGGACAACAACAGTACCTACACTAGAGTTGCTATAAGGACAAAATGAGTCATACAGAAAACACTTAGAACAGTGTTAATTCTTCACTAAATGGTCACTTGTTTATTATTCCTCCACACCTCAAATCTTTTATCTCACTCTGGCTATGGCAAAAATATCAATACAAGCTATGATAGCACTAACTTCCACTTTTCATGTTCTGGGGGAACACTGACAAAATCTTCATTGCCTACCTCCTTCCACATGCTCCTTCCAAGTTCCTTCCCCCAACCCCTCAACTTATCTATTAATTCCCAAAGCTCCAGTCTTTCTACCTTCCCACAGAAAGGAGGCAGCTAGATAAATTATCTTTAACATATACCAGCAATAAACTATATAAAAGTAATGAAGAGACAGACCAATGGAATAGAATAAAAGTTTAGAAATAGACAACATCATGGAAATTTTGCATATGATAAAGGTGGCACTTTAACGGACAAAGATGGGCTTTTTATTAAATAGTGTTAGAACAATTGGATG
>NW_011478388.1:0-1069 GCF_000754665.1 Bison bison bison | reverse complement strand
CTCAGTCTTTCTTTATGGTCCAACTCTCACATCCATACATGACTACTGGAAAAACCATAGCTTTGACTAGATGGACCTTTGTTGGCAAAGTAATGTCTCTGCTTTTTAATATGGTATCTAGGTTGGCCATAACTTTTCTTCCAAGGAGCAAGTGTCTTTAATTTCATGGCTGCAGTCACCATCTGCAGTGATTTTGGAGCCCAAGAAAATAAAGTCTGTCACTGTTTCCATTGTTTCCCCATCTATCTGCCATGAACTGATGGAACCAGATGCCATGATCATAGTTTTTTGAATGTTAAGTTTTAAGCCAGTTTTTTTCACTCTCCTCTTTCACTTTCATCAAGACCCTCTTTAGTTCTTCTTTGCTTTCTGTCATAATGGTGGTGTCATCTGGATATCTGAGGTTATTGATATTTTTCCTGGTAATCTTGATTCTAGCTTGTGCTTTATCCAGCCTGGCATTTCACATGATGTACTCTGCATGTAAGTTAACTAATGAGTGACAATATACAACCTTGACATACTCCTTTCCCAATTTGGATCCAGTCCATTGTTCCATGTATGGTTCTAACTGTTGCTTCTTGACTGGCATATAGATTTCTCAGGAGGCAGGTCAGGTGGTCTGGTGTTCCCAACTCTTTAAGAATTTTCCACAGTTTGTCATGATCCACACAAAGGCTTTGGCGTAGTCAATAAAACAGAAGTAGGTGTTTTTCTGGAACTCTCTTGCTTTTTCTATGATCCAACGGAGGTTGGCAATTTGATGGTAAAGAATAAAAATGGAGGGGCGGTCCTAAGATGGTGGAGTAATAGGATGGTGAGACCACGTTCTCGCCCACAAATTCATTGAAAGAACATTTGAACGCTGAGCAAATTCCACAAAACAACTTCCGAACGCTGGCAGAGAACAACAGGCACCAAGAAAAGCAGCTCATTGTCTTCTAAAGGAGAAACTCTTCAGGCCAGAAGGGAATGGCAAGACATACTTAAAGTGATGAAAGAGAAAAACCTACAACCCAGATTACTGTACCCAGCAAGGATCTCATTCAAATATGAAGGAGAAATCAAA
>NW_011478387.1:13264-17291 GCF_000754665.1 Bison bison bison | reverse complement strand
ACCATCTTGTAAAATAGGCTGCTTCTATTTTGCAGCAAATTATATGGCCGATTACTTTCTTTCCAAGTCCCTGAATCCAAAACCTGTTAACAGAAGAAAGAAACCCATTAGCACACAATATCCCCCAGTAACATAACTCAGACAATATTTCAAAAAGGGGCAGGTCACGGAGAATTTGGGTGGTAGGACTGATATTTAAATGGTTTGATTACTATGTTTTACTAGGGAGACAAAGGCCCAGCCCAACCTTTCATCATTATATGGTTATAGGAAAGGAAGAAAATAAAAAGTTTAAAATATGATTACTGGAACTGAACAGTCTGTAGCATTTTATATACTGCCCAGGGCATTTGGGGTTGTTATCATTAGTTAGTGCTTTTAGCTCTCAGACTCTGGCCTTTGAGGGCTATTTATACAGATACACAAAGTTGGGAAATATCTTGATTCAAGAAAATCAGACTGCTTTTATCTAAAAAGTAGGTTGACATACAAACCACATGACAGTTTCCTGACAACAAATTATTTGTCCAGTTGATTTGACAATCTGAGCAATATTTTTGGGGAAAAAAGTAAATGCTTCCGGAATTTCTTTAGGGTCTGGGATTATGTCAGCCCCTACTGGAAGAACTAATGCTGAAGCTGAAACTCCATTACTTTGGCCACCTAATGGGAAGAGCTGACTCACTGCAAAAAACCCTGATGCTGGGAAAGATTGAAGGCAGGAGGAGAAAGGGACGACCACAGATGAGATTGTTGGATGGCATCACCAATTTAATGGACATGAGTTTGAGCAAATTCCAGTAAGTAGTGAAGGACAGGGAAGTCTGGAGTGCTGCAGTCCATAGGGTTGCAAAGAGTCTGAAACTGAGAGACTTAGTGACTGAATAAGAGGGGCAGAATCCCTTGTCCAAGAGGTTAAGATGCTTCTTGACATTGGCTGTAGCTGTAGTTTATTATTATGAGAGTGGAAGGCTGGCAAAAAGAGCTGCTATATAAGCAGCTTTTGCGGAAGTGCTCTGCACAGAAGGCATTTCTAGAAATACAGTTTTCTTTTTGGATAAGACTATAAAAGCAAATAAGAAATTGAGCTCCAAATTGAAGTGATCACAGCCTGCACAGCACATGGGGTAGCCCAACCTGAACTGCCTAGGATCTGAATCTGTTTTCACAAATTACTTTTATTTGCTTCTTTCTCTTTCTTTCTTAGGCTACCTGCCTTTCACCCCTTTTATTGCTCATTAATAAACCTAATTGGAAATTGAAAGGGAGAGGAAGGGGCTCTTAACTTTGCCTCTCTACTTATGAGTGACCTTGGTTAATGGTTATGGAGGAGGAAAAAGTACCTGAAATAATTGACCCAAATAATAGAACTACAAAAACAGTTCTGATGTTACTGCTGCTGCTGCTAAGTCACTTCAGTCATGTCTGACTCTGTGCGACCCCATAGACCGCAGTCCACCAGGCTCTGCCATCCCTGGGATTCTCCAGACAAGAACATTGGAGTGGGTTGCCATTTCCTTCTCCGATGCATGAAAGTGAAAAGTGAAAGTGAAGTCACTCAGTCCTGTCCAACTCTTCGTGACCCCATGGACTGCAGCCTACCAGGCTCCTCCATCCATGGGATTTTCCAGGCAAGAGTACTGAAGTGGGGTGCCATTGCCTTCTCCAGTTCTGATGTTAAGTGGAATTTAATTATTCATTTAGGTCATATTTAGAGTAAATGTATCTAAAGAGAATATGCGGTATGGGCTTACCTGGTGGCTCAGTGGTAAAAGAATCTGCCTGCCAATGCAGGAGTCCCAGGTTTGATCCCTAGTCCAGGAAGACCCCACATACTGTGGAGCAAATAAGTTCATGCACCACAACTACTGAGCCCACATGTCACAACTACTGAAGCCTGAGCGCCTAGAGCCTGTGCTCCACAACAACAGAAGCCTCTGCAAGGAGAAGTCTGCACATTTGCCACAACTAGAGAAAAGCCCACACAGCAACGAAGACCCAGCACAGCCAAAAATAAATTAATAAAAATTTTTTTTAAAAGAAAAGAATATGCTGGAACTCTAAACAAGACACAAGTTATTTTTTCTACACATAGGTATTGCAGTTAACTTCATCCTGTTTATTTAATTGGAAACATTTTTTAAGTCTCATAAAGGGCATATTTCTATTAATCTTTTGTTTATACTGTGAATCATTGTTAAGAGCAGCTTTCTCAAAAGAGTCCAAGAATAATTTAATGTCTCATCTACATAATTAATTTTCTATATGCCTATTGAGCATGCCAGTTTAGATGCCCTGAATGTGCAATTTTACTTAAGTATAGCATAATAGAACATAACTGCTCCTCCTGAAGTTGAAGAAGAAAAACTGCAGTTTTAAAACACAGGTCTCAAAATATCTATGTTCAATTAATCTATGAAAAATTAGGTAAGAATATATATTGAAGAAAAGACAGTCTCTTTGCTAGGTAGTACTGGGAAAGCTGCATGCCTGGAAATGAATGAAATTAGAAAACTCCCTCATACCACACATAAAAATAAACTCAAAATAGTTGAAAGACCTAAGATAAGACTAGGTATTATAAACAGAAAGGAAAACACAGGCAGAAAACTCTTTGACATAAAATACAGCAATATTTTCTTAGATCAGTCTCCCAAAGCAAAGAAATAGAAGCGAAAATAAACTGGATCTAATTAAACTTAAAAGGCAAGACTCACATTAGGGGCTACAAGAGCTAAGATGGGACATAGACTGAAAAATGGCCAGAAACAGAATTTTACCAAGTTAGCCTTTACATTTACTGGCTTGATCAAAGACTCTAGATATTTCAGAATAAATAAACATAAAGCAAATCTAAATTCTCTTTGTGTACAGAAAAATAGGTATAGTTTTAGGTTTTTAACATCCCTTATAAGAATAACATTGCATAATTTCCCACTATGTCCCCACCCTTGCTGTAACACAAGTTAAACTATAAACTAAATCACACATTCAAATTGGTGTGATAATAATCCCAGAACCCCAGGATCTCTCCAGGAACCCCAACCTTGAATTACTTATCAAGCTCTAGTCGGTTATGTAAAAAAACATTACATTGGACAAATGAGTTACATAAGCCCAATAAGACATGTTTATCAAACCTGTTTATGTGTATATATTCTTGGTAGCTGTCTAGACATAAAAATTAAATGGACCCACTGCAAAATAACTCGATCCATTTCATTGGCAAGATGCCATCAGTGAAAAGGAGGAATGCAAGGAGATGTGGGCAAGTGCACCGAGAGGTGGAGGGCAGGAGAGGATGGAGTTAAAGCCTGATGAGAAATTATGACAACAATAGAGATAGATCCCCACTTATTGACAAGTAGAGTTGCAAAGGGAAGGTCTGTGTCATATCTCTGTTTCTGGTTGCCAGGCGATGACACAGGGACAGCTGTCCAAACTTGCATACTGGGTCCAATGAACATAGGTGCCCATGATTTTCTAAGTGACGGGGCAACATGGCAAGTATTAACTCAAAATCCTTTCCTAGATCTTCAAATAATAAATTAGTCTCTCACCAGGGGGGTGATGAAGGCTGGGTTATAGTTGCCTCCACAGTCACTTTCCCAAATCTGCTGCCTTTGCTCATAAGCACTGCCCTCTTAAAGTATCTCTTCTTCCCAACTGTGCTTTCTACCTCCATATTAGTTATTTTCCTTTGAAAACTTGAGTGAAATCTTTTGGAGTTTTTGAAGGAGTTTTCTCTTCTGAAATATTCTAATTGCAGCCATGTAGGCTTCTGAAAGAAATGTTCCATGAAGGTGAAAAACAGAATTTAAGTAAAACTCTAGTTAGACATGAGCTGTTTTGTGCTTTCCAGGTGGGGATGTTACAACAGTTTCTGGTTTTGATTTCCCTGGGGAAAATTCTACTGAGAAGAGGTTTGTGTTGAGGAAGAAACAAAAAACAAAATCAAAAGACTGACTATAAACAAAAGAGGTGGAATCTGAGTTCCCTGTTCCTGGTTTTGGTTCTTCATCATTCA
>NW_011478387.1:7612-11565 GCF_000754665.1 Bison bison bison | reverse complement strand
AGTCACATGAATTTTCTGGTTTTCCAGGGCATATAGAAGTTATGTTTACACTATACTATACCCAAGCATGTGTGCAATAGCATTATGTCTGAAAAAAAAAATAAATGTACAGACTTTAACTTAAAAATAAGGCATTGCTAAAAAATATTAACCATCATCAGAGACTTCAGTAAGTCATAGTAGTAATAGCAAAGATCATTGATGTTACAGTTCATCAAAGCAACTGCACTGATAGTGAAAATGTCTGACATATTGTGAGAATTACCAAAAGGTGATACAGAGACATGGAATAAGCAGATGCTGATGGAAAAATGGTGCCTATAGACATGCTCGATGCAGGTTTATGACAAGCTCTCAGGTTGTAAAAAACGCAGTATCTGGGAAGCACAATAAAACAAGGTATGTCTACAGTTCTAAAGCAAGCAATAAAAATAAGATTGCCTCAAAAATTGAAGGTTTGAGAAAAAACATTATTTGTGATATTTTTGCTGCACTGAAAGCCAATTGATAATTAGAAGCTCTAGAATAACATATAAGCTTTACACCTGGGGTGAATGGAGCACAGAGGACAATCCCCAACCCTGAAGCTGGGGGATGCCTGTCTCTTGGTGCCCTGAGGTCTAATCTTGTTATTCCTACAAGAGGAGTCAGCAACAAAAACTAGCTCAGAATGAGAAGTAAACACAGGTCCAAGCTTACATCTCCTGGTGGGACCTCCTTGTGACACTACTGATGATCTCAACCAGGGAAGCTTAAACTGAAGGTCTCCCAACACAGGAGTGGGAAGAGCAGCTCCACAGTGAAGGGTAAGATCCTTTCTGGAAACAAGGTCATTCATCACAATGATGACAGACTCCAAACAGAACCCTTGCCTTTCCCTTCTCCCTCCATCTTCCCCATTCACCCCGATGCTCAGTCTCTGCACCCAGAAACCAGCATCAACTTCTCTCTCTGCCCTCAGATCCCATGTTCAATCCATCACACAGTCCACTTGGCTCCACTTCCTTATCTAGCCCAGGTCCCACCATCTCACCATTTCCACTGCAAGCACCTTAGACTAACCCAACAGTCTACAGAGAGCACATTGTAAGAGAGTGAACATTGAATTTGGAGAACTGAAAGACCATCAGTGTGGTTTTAGCTGTAAAGGAAGGAGGGAGAAGAGAGTGAGACAAAACTAGAAAGTTGGGGAGGGACTGGCTGTACATTGCTTCATAAAAGTCCTTTAAAGATTTGTTCACAGACATTGACCAAGAGAGAAGAAATTGAGATTATAGAAATTTACCAGGAGATATTGATAAGATATTCCAAGATGCTTATTCCTTGGAAAAAAAGTTATGACAAACCTAGAGAATGTATTAAAAAGGAGAGACACTGCTTTGCTGACAAAGGCCCATATAGTCAAAGCTATGATTTTTCCAGAAGTCATGTATAGATGTGAGATTTGGACCATAAAGAAGGCTGAGTGACAGCCAACGAATTGATGCTTTTGAACTGTGGTGCTGGAGAAGACTCTTGAGAGTTCCCTGGACAGCAAGGAGATCAAACAGTCAATCCCAAAGGAAATCAACCCTGTATATTCACTGGAAGGACTGATGGTGAAGCTGAAGCCCCAATACTTTGGCCACCTGATGTGAAGAGCCAACTCACTGGAAAAGAACCTGATGATGGGAAAAATTGAGGGCAGGAGTAGAAGGGGATGACAGAGGATGAGATGGTTGGATGGCATCACCAACTCAATGGACATGGGTTTGTGTAAGCTCTGGGAGATAGTGAAGGAAAGGGAAGCCTGGCATGCTGCAGTCCATGGGGTCACAAAGAGTCAGACAGAACTGAATGACTGAACAACAAACCGATAAGTAAAGTGTTAAAAAAAATGAGCATATTTTGATAATAGCAACAAAGCTGACTGGTTCAGAGGATATAGATGTTCACATCTGCAGATCAGGTGCTAAGTTATAACAGTTTAGGACTGATCAGGCGACATGTCCTCCAATTCTGTGCTTCTTCAGTTTCCCTAACCAACCACACATTCCAAGGTGACAGTATTTCTAAGAATTAGATAATAAAAATAATCTGTTACCATGAATGTCATTAATGCTATAATACCGAAAAACCAAAAATAAATCTTTAGGGTACATTTAGGAACAAAGAATTTAATTGAACATATCCTTAACTGAGCTTGAGATCAAGCCATCTTTCTGCTGCTATGTCTAAAGCCTGACAAAGGGCTTGAAACAGGTACATTTCACAGCATCATTTATTTATTATGGAAAAATGGTGCTTTGGGGGACAGTCTTTGAAATACAACTTTGAGAGGTAAGAACAACAAAGTGACAGGTAGAAACTAGAAATAAAAGGTTAATTTCCCAATTAGCATTCAAGAACACAAAATGAAGGACTGACACAAAACATTTCTAGAAATTAAGAGTCACTGTTGGGCAATATTGAATGTCACTTTCATGAAAGTCTGCAGGTAGAGCCTGCTTGCTACTGTGATGTCTAGTCCACATGACCAGACACACTGCTTGGAGCCTAGACGACAGGATGCCCCACTCCTGTCGTCTGCCTCCCCAGAGCTCACTCCTGAGCATGTCCAGCTTGGGGTGTGAGACTACAGGCACTGCCTCAATGCTGACAGCCTGGTATCTTCTCAGTGCCCCACTGATGATCCCATCTGACAATGCATGTGAAGTAGGACAGGAGGTGATATTCCAGAAGCTGCCCAAGAAGTCAAAAGAGATGGTACTATTATCCTTAGACATAAGGAACTGTGGGTATTGCTAACCACTCATTAGTGATTATTACCTGTTTTGTATGAACCATCAAAATACCTTAAAGTATCTTGCATTCCCTGAGATTATTTGCTGCCAAAGTTTTTCCTTTGAGGAATGCTTTTCTTGTTTTATAAAGCCACATCCTAACATTTATTGAAACTGAGCAAACAACAGAGGGAAAAGACAAGGAAAGAGATAAAATGAAAAAGAGAGAGAAAAGGAATAGTTAGAGGAAGGATATAAAGCTAACGAAGGAAATATTAAATTACTAAGGAAGAAAGAGCCAACTAAACCTGGAAGGAAGATACTAGACAGATAACCAGAGACCAAAGCCTGGAACTTGCCATGTGTGCAGAACAGAGATATTGTGTAAGAGACTTGCTGGTTGTTTAGTTAGTCTCTCATTCCTGATTTGCCTTTCTTTCCAAACTCTCATCTGTGATGCAGAAGCTGGGTCTCTGCAAGTCACTGCATGAGTTCAGACTCTTTTGCCAGGTGGCCTTTGTTAGGTCCTGCAAGTAGGGGGCACTAGAGGGAGACTGAAGGTGGAAACATCTAATGTGCTACCTGATTCTGCTACTAGCATCCCCTCAGCACTGGGACCTGACTCCAGCTCCCACCTATTAGCACCTGGAGAACCAGCCCCATCCTGACCCCTCACAAATATGACCAGCAACCGGGCAGTGACCTCTCCTTAGAGGTCTGAGCATCAATTTTTTAGGGCCTCTCTTCTGAATTCTCAGGTCTGGAGATCTGTCTGAGGATATGGTAGCTGCTTTCTAAAATCATTACCCCAGTGTTTCATTTTTCTAGCCCTCTAATCCATATGTAATACATTTCTTATATGAAATTCTTTCAGTTAAAATACTGTTTTTCTCACTAGGCTTTTTCTTCTCATGGACTCCTGAGAAATCCTACAACTTTAGCCATCAACCTCCTGGCAGTCTAAATTAGAGCCAAATTTTTTGATAAGAGAATCCAAAAATGCTGAAATTACTATGATACAGTGAAAATGATGATGTTCTGCCCCACTAAAATATGGAGCCATAACTTGGGTTTGGAATATTTTAATGGTTGGCGATCATAAAAAAATGACAATTCAAATAGACTTTTAATATGAAAATATAAGATTATTGGATATATTATTTAATAGTGCATTCTAAAAGTATAGTTAAG
>NW_011478387.1:4284-5716 GCF_000754665.1 Bison bison bison | reverse complement strand
AGCAAGCATCTTTTAATTTCATGGCTGCAGTCACCATCTGCAGTGATTTTGGAAATAAAGTCTGTCAT
Source organism: Bison bison bison (assembly GCF_000754665.1). Taxonomy (NCBI): domain Eukaryota; kingdom Metazoa; phylum Chordata; class Mammalia; order Artiodactyla; family Bovidae; genus Bison; species Bison bison. The sequence continues at coordinate 5,648 of NW_011478387.1, read as the reverse complement.
TGTTTCCACTGTTTCCCCATCTACTGCAATGAAGTGATGAGACAGGATGGCATGATCTTAGTTTCTTGAATGTTGAGTTTTAAGCCAGTTTTTTCACACTCCTCTTTCACTTTTATCAAGAGGCTCTTTAGTTCCTCTTCACTTTCTATGATTAGGGTGGTATCAGATGCATATCTGAGGTTATTGATATTTCTCCCAGAAATCTTGATGCCAGCTTGTGCTTCATCCAGCCCTGGCATTTTGCATGATGTACTCTGCATATAAGTCAAATAAGCAAGGTGACAACATATAGGCTTGACGTACTCCTTTCCCAATTTGGAACCAGTCCAAATTGTTGCTTTGGAACAACTGTTTCATGTCTGGTTCTAACTGTTGCTTCTTGACCAGCATATAGTTTCACAGGAGGCAGGTAAGGTGGTCTGGTATTCCTATCTCTTTAAGAATTTTCCACAATTTGTTGTGATCCACACAGTGGAAGGCTTTAGTGTAGTCAATGAAGTAGATTTTTTTTTTTTAATGGAATTCTGTTGCTTTTTTGATGACCCAATGGATGTTGGCAATTTGATCTCTGGTTCCTCTGGCTTTTCTAAATACAGTTTGTACATTTGGAAGTTCTTGCTTCATGTACTATTGAAGCCTAGCGTGAAGGATTTTGAGTATTGCTTTGCTAGCATGTGAAATGAGTGCAATTGTATGGTAATTTAAAAATTCTTTGGCACTGCCCTTCTTTAGGATGGGAATGAAGACTGACTTTTTTCCAGTCCTGTGGACACTGCTGAGTCTTCCAAATTTGCTGGCATATTGAGTGCAACACTTTCACGGCATCATCTTTGAGGATTTGAAATAGATCAGCCAGAATTCTGTCACCACTAGCTTTCTTCATCATGATGCTTTCTAAAGCCCACTTGACTTTGTGTTCCAGGATGTCTGTCTTTTTTTTTTTTTTTTTGAGTTTGGAAAGTTTGTAATTTATTCAAGTTAATAAAACACATAGAAATAAGGTAGAAATACCATACCACAATACCATAATTGCCAGTTAACAAGGCATAAAGACAAGAGCAGCAGTAATTCTGATAAGAAGGAGGGGAGGGAGTTAGAGACAAGCCTTTCCAACAAGTTGGAATATGAGCTGACCCTAAAGGATGTCTGGAATTTAGATAAGTAGAGAAGAATAGATGAGACCATTCCAATAGGCCAGGGAAAACAAGGATGCATAAGCAACACAGAATATCTGAGATCAAGGACAGGTTCTTTTCTCCAGGACATTTTGAATAAAGCATTTGCAGCAGAATTACAGCGACATATTAATTTTCTCCAGGTAAATCTTTGTTCAACTGGCAACATTAAAAAAATGTCTTTCATTT
>NW_011478387.1:0-598 GCF_000754665.1 Bison bison bison | reverse complement strand
TTGGCTTAAAACTCAACATTAATAAAACTAAGATCATGGCATTCAGTCCCATCATTTCATGGCAAATAGAAGGGGAAAAGATAGAAGCAGTGACAGATTTCCTTTTCTTGGACTCTAAATTCAGTGCAGATGGTAACTGTAGCCTTGAGATTAGAAGGTGAATTCTTGGCAGGAAAGCTATGACAAAACTAGACAGTGTGTTAAAAAGCAAAGATATCACTTTGCTGACAAAGGTCCGTATAATCAAACCTATGGTTTTTCCAATAGTCATGTACAGATGTGAGAGCTGGACAATAACAGAGCACTGAAGAATTGATTAGATTATGGACTGTTCCATCTCTGGGTTGGGGAAATCCCCTGGAGAATGGGATGGCTACCCACTCCAGTATTCAGGCCTGGAGAATTTCATGGACTGTATAGTCCTTGGGTGCAATCTATAGTAATTGGATGCAATCTCAAAAATGACAGAATGATCTCTGTTCATTTCCAAGGCAAACCATTCAATATCACAGTAATCCAAGTCTATGCCCCAACCAGTAATGCTGAAGAAGCTGAAGTTAAATGGTTCTATGAAGACCTACAAGACCTTTTAGAACTA
>NW_011478386.1:22794-23169 GCF_000754665.1 Bison bison bison | reverse complement strand
ACACATATGTAAAAATTTTAGGGCACTCCCTTGTGGTCCAGTGGCTAAGACTCCACACTCCTAATGCAGGGGACCTAGGTTCGATCCCTGATCAGGAACCTAGAACCCACATGCTGCAACTAAAGATTCTGCATGCCAAAATGAAGATCAAAGATCCCAAATGCTGCAACCAAAACCTGGAGCAGCCAAATCAATAAGCCTCTTAAAAAATATATTATTTTTAATGTATGTCGGAGAGTGTTTTGCCTATGTTCTCCTCTAGGAGTTTTATAGTTTCTGGTCTTACGTTGAGATCTTTAATCCATTTTGAGTTTATTTTTGTGTATGGTGTTAGAAAGTGGTCCAGTTTCATTCTTTTACAAGTGGTTGACCAGA
>NW_011478386.1:17820-19333 GCF_000754665.1 Bison bison bison | reverse complement strand
AGGGCAGGGCAAGTGAAATCATTCTTTGATCTCATCTTTTGGAGGAGATTTTCTCTTTCCCAACCACCCTGATTCCTCCAGCTGAGCAGGTCCTGCCAGCCTGAAAGAGAAAAGCCCCATAAACAAAGGTGCTGGAGACTTAATGTTCTCCACTGTCAAGAAATACCAGGACTTCTCAAAGAAAGCTTGCTCACACACATCACCGAAAGATGTAGGAAAGTAGAATGATAAGATATGGATTGGGAGGCCTTAGAATTTCACTGTGAGGTGGGGCTGCTTGGTAGAGAAATTGTTAAGGGGAAGGCCCTAGGTTACACTGCAGGCAGGCATCGTTGCCATCCTTCCTGTTTTGCAGTGTTTAGGCCAGTGTTTTTTTTTAAGTGTATTTCCCTCACCACTTACATCAAAATCTACAGGGGGAATTAGCTAAAAATGCAGATTCTGAACCCCTGGAGTTCTGTCTTATGAAGCTCAGCATTTTTAATGAGTTTTCAAGTGGACTGTTATTCCATTATGTAATTTTTGAACAGACAACACATTTACATGGCACAAAAGTTTAAAAATATAAAAAGTGTATAGAGTGAAAGTGTCTCTCCCATCCCTGTCAGCAGCTGCCCTGTTCTGACCTTTCCCCACCACTACCTGCCATACAAACCTAGGTTACCGCTGATATTCATGTCTTAAGAATCCTTTCCGAGGTTCTTTATCAGATATTTTATCAGATATCAAGCAAAGCAAATACGTATCTTTCACTTGCCCTCAACAAAAGTTAGCACTCTTCACATAGTGTTCTTCATCTTTAAAAATACATATAGATAAACAACAAGGTCCTACTGTATAGCACAGGGAACTATATTCAATATCTTATGATAACTTTTTTTTTTTCTTATGATAACTTATAATGGAAAAGAATCTGAAAAAGAATATATATATTCATATTGTTGTTGTTGTTTAGTCACTAAGTTGTGTCCAACTCTTTTGTGACCCTATGGACTGTAGCCCTCCAGGCTCCTCTGTCCATTGGATTTCCCAGGCAAGAATACTGGAGTGGGTTGCCATTGCCTTCTCCTTATGTGTGTGTATTAGTTTCTGATATAGAACGAAGTGATTTATATATATATATATGTGTGTGTGTGTGTATATATATATATATATAAATCACTTTGTTCTATATCAGAAACTAACACAGTATTGTAAATCAACCATATTTCAACAATAAAATTAAATAAATACATACATAACTTAAAGATCTTTCCACATCTGACTTCCTTACCAGTTTTCACAACTGTATACTATTCCCTTGTATGGATGGACAAGACTATTTCACCAGTCACTTTTTGAAGAACACTTGGGTTGTTTCCAATCCTTTGCAAACTAATACAATAAAGACATATGGAATTACCATGTACATCCATTATCTTCAGAGGTAGGATACATTTCCAAAACTAGAGTTCCTTCTCTGGCTGATTCTGATGCACAGTGGAATTTAGGAACCACTGGCTTAAGGGTTGCT
>NW_011478386.1:17411-17720 GCF_000754665.1 Bison bison bison | reverse complement strand
ACCTTCTTCCTCATTTCACAGAGGAGGAAATTGACTCTCAGGGAATCAACATGCTTAAAGTTACACAGCATGTTGGTAGCAAAGCTGAAACAGGAATGCAGGTCTCGTCACTTATAGGCCAGTGTTCTGCTTTGTCGCTGGTGTTCAGTCACTCAGTCATGTCTGACTCTTTGTGACCCCATGGACTGCAGCATGCCAGGCTTCCCTATCCTTCACCATCTCCCGGAGCTTGCTCAGATGCATGTCCATTGAGTCGGTGATGCCATCCAACTATCTCATCCTCTGTCATCCCCTTCTCTTCCTGCCTTC
>NW_011478386.1:16386-17230 GCF_000754665.1 Bison bison bison | reverse complement strand
CTCTAGCTGGAACAGATAGGAGACACAGGGGAAATATAATGCATCATAGCTGGTGTCTTGGAATGGCAGATTTTCAGATAATATCAGTATTAAACAATCAAAATGTCCTATAAAGTAGTATGAGCCACAGACCTCTTTCCACAAAATGGAGAAAAGCCAATGGTTCTCTATGCATCTAATTAAGTCCAAATTCCGGAAAAAGGAAAAACTTTGAGTGTCCATGCAGTTTCTATAAGGGGCTTAAAGCAGTGACTTGATACTGAAGACCAAACTCCTGGAGAGATGATTTGGGGTTGGTAAATCTCCATGAAGGTGCCATTCTTATTCTGTAGATCCATTTTACAATGTATAGAAAGGCTCATCGAGAAAACCAAAGTCTTCTAAACTTTTTAAAAAATTATTTCTTTTTGACTGTGCTGGGTCTTCGTTGCTGTGTAGGCTTTTCTCTGTGATACAAGGGATTCTCACTGCAGTGGCTTCTCTCATGAAACACAGGCTTTAGGGCACATAGGCTTCAGTAGTTGCAGCTCCTGGGCTCTAGAGTACAGGCTCAATAGCTGAGGCACACGGGCTTAGTTGGCCCACTGCATGTGGGATCTTCCCAGAGCAGGGATCAAACCCATGTCTCCTGCACTGGCAGGCAAATTCTCTACTGCTGAGCCATGAGAGAAGTCCAACCAAGGTCTTCTACAAGGAACAAGTGACCTCTCAAAGTCCTCCTACCCCAGAATCTCCTGCCCAACATTAGAGGTTTATATTTTTCAGTTATGGTCTCTATGAGATGTTTGCTGTTTCTATTTGTATTCATCATGGAGGTAAGGTGGGATGGGATGGTGTCAGTGCA
>NW_011478386.1:14686-15892 GCF_000754665.1 Bison bison bison | reverse complement strand
TGAACCATAGCTCTAACAGCCTCCCTTTCATGTGGTCAGCAATCACTTGTGTCTCCTGAGAGAGGGGAGTCGGGGAGAGAGCCTGCAGGAAGCAGCAGGTAAAAGCAGCTGAAGAAAATTAAATTGTATGTTTTTCAACTCTGAACCATCAATGACCTAAGAGAGAACCAAGAGAGCCCAGAGCTTGGACACCTTCACCCACCATTCCCAAGCAAGAGCATCAATGAGAAGGGTGTCAGTCTCACAGTGTTGAGCCAAGACCTGCTCAACTGTTGAAATCATTTGACAGCCTTCTCCCAGGTCCTATAGAGGCATTCTAGACCCTAGGCCTCTCTTAAAGTACAGTTCTTAGAACACATCTATGAGAATATCTGGAAAGCTGTGAAAAAACGCTTCACCTCAGGGGCTTCTGGGTTAGTGAATGTGTGAAGATTTGGGGAAAGCCCTTTCGCCATACCTTGCCCTGTGGATCTCTTCCGTCTGACTGTTTCTAAGTTATATTTTTTATAATATACAGGTAATCTAGTTAAAAAAAACTTCACCTCAGACCACTGAATCAGAATCTCTGGCAGTAGGACGCAAGCACCTGCATTTTCCTCACATTTACTGGGTAAATCTGTGGTACCATAAAAGACAACAACTGTTGCCCTTACTATGAGAAGGCTTTGTGAAGGGGTTCCTACTCCTTCTGCTCAAACAGGTTTCAGTGTCATATTCATGTACAGATACCACGATAATGGGAGAACTTGTTAACTGAGCATACTCTATGCCAGCCTCTGTGCTAAGAGCTTTGGACGTTACTATTGCATATATAATACTTGCAATTACCAGGTGAGGCAAGGGATATTATCTGCATCTCACAGATGAGAAGATTGAGACTTAAGACATGGAAGCAACCTAAATGTCCCTCGGCACATGAATGGATAAAGAAAAGGTGGTACATACAGACTGTGGAATGCTACTTGGCCATAAAAAAGAATGAAATAATGCCATTTGCAGCAACATGGATGGACCTAGAGATTATCATGCTAATAAGTAAGTCAGAAAGAGAAATACTGTATGAAATCACTTACATATGGCATCTAAAATATGACACAAATGAACTTATTTAGAAAACAGAAACAGATTCACAGACCTACAGGCTTATGGTTGCCAAGGGGGAGGGGCGGGTGTGGGAGGGATGGATTGGGAGCTTGGGGTTAGCAG